>NC_090752.1:9455755-9458255 GCF_036898095.1 Palaemon carinicauda
TTTGAAGTCTGTGTGACAATCATGTGCGAACTTGCAAATAAGGTTATGGTTAATTCGGTCAACCTTTTGCTCGACCTTGACCTTGACCTTTAACCTTAGACTTTCAAAATTGAATCGCTTCCACGTCACCACATAACAATTAATCGTTAAACGTTTCACTACTCTATTAGTAGAATTGTGGCCAGGAAGTTTACAAACAAACAAACGGGCGAAAACATAACCTCCTCTCAACTTCGTTGGCGGAGGTAACCATTCAAAACAACCTGAGGCTCCCCAACAACTAAACTTCACCAAGGAAACAACACAAATGAATGAACAAAAAAAACAAAACCCTGCACGAGATAATCGAGCAGCGTACTCGCTCTTTCCTTCAAAATCAATATCCAGGTAGTAAAGGAATACGCCTAATGTTTACACCGATATTCCGTGGCTATATATAACAGGAGGCTGTTATAGGAAATCGTGAGATACGCTGGCCACGTGCTCATAAAAAAAAGGGGGGGTTGATTTCCTGTCAAAATATTCCTGCGTGACTTCTATCTGTATTCTTGACTAACTATGGCGTGAATAAATAAGCCAGGAGGAGTGGTTTAACTCTTGGGCTGATAAAAAATAAGCCAGGAGGAGTGGTTTAACTCTTGGGCTGATAAAAAAATAAGCCAGGAGGAGTGGTTTAACTCTTGGGCTGATAAAAAATAAGCCAGGAGGAGTGGTTTTAACTCTTGGGCTGATAAAAAATAAGCCAGGAGGAGTGGTTTAACTCTTGGGCTGATAAAAAATAAGCCAGGAGGAGTGGTTTAACTCTTGGGCTGATAAAAAATAAGCCAGGAGGAGTGGTTTAACTCTTGGGCTGATAAAAAATAAGCCAGGAGGAGTGGTTTAACTCTTGGGCTGATAAAAAATAAGCCAGGAGTGGTTTAACACTTGGGCTGATAAAAAAAATAAGCCAGGAGGAGTGGTTTAACACTTGGGCTGATAAAAAAAATAAGCCAGGAGGAGTGGTTTAACTCTTGGGCTGATAAAAAATAAGCCAGGAGGAGTGGTTTAACTCTTGGGCTGATAAAAAAAATAAGCCAGGAGGAGTGGTTTAACTCTTGGGCTGATAAAAAATAAGCCAGGAGGAGTGGTTTAACTCTTGGGCTGATAAAAAATAAGCCAGGAGGAGTGGTTTAACTCTTGGGCTGATAAAAAATAAGCCAGGAGGGAGTGGTTTAACTCTTGGGCTGATAAAAAATAAGCCAGGAGTGGTTTTAACACTTGGGCTGATAAAAAAAATAAGCCAGGAGGAGTGGTTTAACTCTTGGGCTGATAAAAAATAAGCCAGGAGGAGTGGTTTAACTCTTGGGCTGATAAAAAATAAGCCAGGAGGAGTGGTTTAACACTTGGGCTGATAAAAAAAATAAGCCAGGAGGAGTGGTTTAACTCTTGGGCTGATAAAAAATAAGCCAGGAGGAGTGGTTTAACTCTTGGGCTGATAAAAAAATAAGCCAGGAGGAGTGGTTTAACTCTTGGGCTGATAAAAAATAAGCCAGGAGGAGTGGTTTAACTCTTGGGCTGATAAAAAATAAGCCAGGAGGAGTGGTTTTAACTCTTGGGCTGATAAAAAATAAGCCAGGAGGAGTGGTTTAACTCTTGGGCTGATAAAAAATAAGCCAGGAGGAGTGGTTTAACTCTTGGGCTGATAAAAAATAAGCCAGGAGGAGTGGTTTAACTCTTGGGCTGATAAAAAATAAGCCAGGAGGAGTGGTTTAACTCTTGGGCTGATAAAAAATAAGCCAGGAGTGGTTTAACACTTGGGCTGATAAAAAAAATAAGCCAGGAGGAGTGGTTTAACTCTTGGGCTGATAAAAAATAAGCCAGGAGTGGTTTACACTTGGGCTGATAAAAAATAAGCCAGGAGGAGTGGTTTAACACTTGGGCTGATAAAAAAAATAAGCCAGGAGGAGTGGTTTAACTCTTGGGCTGATAAAAAATAAGCCAGGAGGAGTGGTTTAACTCTTGGGCTGATAAAAAATAAGCCAGGAGGAGTGGTTTAACTCTTGGGCTGATAAAAAATAAGCCAGGAGGAGTGGTTTAACTCTTGGGCTGATAAAAAAATAAGCCAGGAGGAGTGGTTTAACTCTTGGGCTGATAAAAAATAAGCCAGGAGTGGTTTAACACTTGGGCTGATAAAAAAAATAAGCCAGGAGGAGTGGTTTAAACACTTGGGCTGATAAAAAAAATAAGCCAGGAGGAGTGGTTTAACTCTTGGGCTGATAAAAAATAAGCCAGGAGGAGTGGTTTAACTCTTGGGCTGATAAAAAATAAGCCAGGAGTGGTTTAACACTTGGGCTGATAAAAAAAATAAGCCAGGAGGAGTGGTTTAACACTTGGGCTGATAAAAAAAATAAGCCAGGAGGAGTGGTTTAACTCTTGGGCTGATAAAAAATAGCCAGGAGGAGTGGTTTAACTCTTGGGCTGATAAAAAATAAGTCAGGAGGAGTGGTTTAACTCTAGGGCT
>NC_090752.1:9462293-9472293 GCF_036898095.1 Palaemon carinicauda
AAGTATCCAATGAATGGTTCCCCCCGATAGAATGGAGATTATCTTATCAAGGTTCTTTTCCTTACAATGGTGTATTTTTAGGCAGTAAGTTGGCTGCCCATGTCTATTGTCTTTTCTATTCCCTGCCTAGTTCAACGGCAGAAAGAGTACTTTTACGTAACTGGGTCAGCATCACTTCATGGAACCAGTGACATTTTGAGAGAGAGAGAGAGAGAGAGAGAGAGAGAGAGAGAGATGCGGCCATCACATGATGTGGAATAACTTATAGGCGTTTGAGTGGTCTGCATTAACTAGGCATTAGGTTCAGTAAGAAAAAAAGCTGGACGCCTGGCACGTCTAAGCATATCTAAAACAAAATTAGAAAATTAAGATTAATCAAATAAAATAAAAATAAGGCAGCGTACCCCTTTGGTGCAATCGAATTAAGACTTTAGCATTATAAACTTGGAACTAAAATAAGACTTTAACATTATAAACTTTGGAATTTAAAAAAAAATAGTTTTTAGTAGGCTAAAAGCATTTGAATAAGTTGCGAATGTGAGCCACATTAAAGACTAACTCTTCAAGTTCAAAACAAAATTGGCACCCATCATACTTTACAAAGTAGTTCGAGAATCTATTTTCGAATTTAGATTATAGAAGCAAGATTCCAAATATTACTTTAAATGGACGTCATTAGGCTTATGGTTTATTGTAAAATGGATTTAGTGAGTAAAAGATTTAGTGAGGAAATTTAAATATTTAGATTTTACATGCACAAGGAAAAGGGAAAATTGCCTTTTCTGATTCAAAACTTATCAAAATAAAAATAAAAGAGAAGAGTGAAACAAACTATATCAGGAGTGGCAAGGGTAAAGAAAACAGGGAACAAAGAAAGGTGAAAATTCCTAAGGCAGGGGAGTGAAGGGAGACCAACAGTAAATAATTAATGAAATCTACATAATAAATTTAAGAACTGGATTAGGTGGCCTTAATATAAACAATCTATTTAAACCTTAATACGTAGTATTACAATTTACCAGCTCTCTCTCTCTCTCTCTAGTTACGAGTATCTACCAATTAGCTACCACCGCACGGCTACTCTCAACACCAACCCAGACCATGTATATATCATGAGCCTTCTCGTGTCCCCCCCACGGTCATTCCTTCTACCACTACACCATTCAACCACCCCCCCCCCCCCCCCCCCCCCCCCCGCGCGAGGCTCAAGCTATTCCCACTCCCCATTACTGAAAGTAGGTCATACATTACTACTCTCACGAAGAGAGGTCTTTTTTTTATATGGCTGTCTTTATGTGATTGGCTTTCTCTCCCTTGTGAATGGTACCAGGAATATGCTCTCTCTCTCTCTCTCTCTCTCTCTCTCTCTCTCTCTCTCTCAGAACATTAGAATTTTCAAAGCTGCCAGAAGACATGAAAAGCTCCATAGCATATTTGTGGGATATATAACGAGCCGGAAGCTTTAACATTAGTAAGTTATTCAACACTATTACGAATTTATTATTATTACTTTAAGTTTAACGAGCTTGACGAATATCTTAGTTCAATGGTTAAAACAAAAGACGCAGTTTCTGATCTGTTAAATAATCCCAATACAAAAATATATAAGTAACAACATACATGTGTATATATATATATATATATAATTATATATATATATATATAATATTATACACACACACACACATATATATATATATATATATTTAAATATATATACACACACACACACATATATATATATATATACACATTATATATATATATATATATATATATTAGCAATCCTATAGTACAGCCAATAAACTTATAAATTCAAATATGTCGTTGTCCAAGCCAGGCCCAGCTCATTTCAAACATTCTCGCCAGAACTTCACGAGGATACGTAATCCAAAGACTCAACTTACCAACCACCAACCAGACTCTCTCTCTCTCTCCTCTCTCTCTCTCTCTCTCTCTCTGCCATTTAAAGGTAAGCAGCATATATCATAATGAGAGAGAGAGAGAGAGAGAGAGAGAGAGAGATGAGAGAGAGAGAGAGAGAGTCAAGTAATATTACCAGTTATCTTCTAGTGTATCAAATATCAACCTTTACGTAGGGCTCCAGTGATATTTGATGATATCCTCAATCCCTTCCAAGGCTGGGAGGAGAAGAGGGTTGGGGCTTAAATGACAAATGACTGCATTAACATTATAACCAAAGAGAGAGCAGAACTCCCCGCTATACATAAAACACATTTAGAACCAATCTTTGTATTACATCCTAATGGCTGCTATCTCGATTATCAGTAATACCTCACTGAGTTTCGTATCATTCGTGTCCCAAATGCAATGAGCTGAAATCATTATCAGAAAGTTTGACAAATACCCGTTTTCTGTTAGCGGAAAAACTTCCTACAGGAAGAAAACGGTTCTTTCAAAGGTAAACAAAAGCAAGCAGTAAGAGTCTAATGAGTATCCCGGGGTCCACGTCTCTTCTTTTGTTTGCGAGGTTTTAAAAAGATTGTTCAACTCCTTTATGCTGTTTTCCCAGAAAAAAAAATAAGTTTTTCGATAATTATTTTTTTTTTACATTATTATTGAGTCTTATCTATTAGTCCATACTGTTTTTACCGTTGTTAAAGATCGGATTGGATTGGATTATGAATTTCGGGCCCAAGGCCAGGTAAGATCGTTAAACACAGGTTAAAATATGTGTAAGTATTATACATAAGCAAAAACAAATTCACAAGGTAACCAACATATTTTTGCTGGTGTTGAAAAGAAATTGATATCACAAAAGCCTGCTTTAACGGATAAAAATAAAGACTCAAATCTAACCTGAAGAAGCTGATCTTTCAATATCAAACGAACAAATAAGTTTAATATGAAGGAAAATAAATAGAACAATGATCCAAGCAATTCAATACCAACAGTAAAGTTACTGAAACTATCAAAGGTTTCAATTTTCACCTCTATATCTCCATTTAACGCGAGAGCCCGAGCGGGCACGTACACAGACACACTATATATATATATATATATATATATACATATAAATAACGTGTGCTTGTGATATATGTTCATATATATACATATATAATTTATATATATACATACATATATAATTTATATATATACATACATATATAATTTATATATATATACATATATATAATTTATATATATTTAAATATATAATATATAATATATATTTACATATATATATATATATATATATATAGATAGATAGATAGATGAGAATCAACACAAATGCCGCATTCAAAAGAATTAAATTTCTCCCCCACAAGAGTGGTGAGAGCTTCCCTCACGTTGTAACTGCATGAGATCAGTTTTATCATCCAATTGTTTTACCCAATTTCCCGATGAGTAACTACCTTTAATTTCATGAAAAGAGATGGGTAAGCATTAACACCAACACCAGCCTCATATGGAATAAACAACTCGTTTACGACAAGATTTACATGTAATGTTTTCATGTTGACCAGGCTGACATGAGTCTTTTTATAATTTATATATGACATATCTCTTTTTGATGTTGTTAATAGTTTATATAGGACATATCTGTTTTGACGTTGTTACTTTTTTTTAAAATGATTTATTGTTAATTTATTCTCATCATTTATTTATTTCCTTATTTCCTTTCCTCACTGAGCTATTTTTCCTTATTGGAGCCCTTGGGCTTATAGCATCTTGCTTTTCCAACTAGGGTTGTAGGTTGGCTAGTAGTAGTAGTAGTAGTAGTAGTAGTAGTAGTAGTAGTAGTAGTAGTAGTAGTAGTAGTAATAATAATAATAATAATAATAATAATAATAAAAGGGTCGAGAGGATATGAATGCATAAATCATAGTATGAAGCCGGTGGTGTTACTGATAATAGTACTGACATTTCTTGGTTTTTGAAATGCGAAAATTTCTTGTATCGTCTCCAAAGATTATGTTTTACCGTACATATGAAAATAATGCAATTAAAGCACTTAATAATATAATTTATTAGTAGCTTCTTCGTGTTTTAAACAAATGAAAATATATGTATAATGTGAATGTCGGCGACACTGAAACAGAAAAATTCTACTTGAAACAAGAGCATTAAAGAACTGTATAAAAATGAAGAAGATGGAGTCCGTGCTGCAATAAATAGTGTACAGTATATACATAATGTGAATGCATGCGAATGCATGTAAAAGAAACAAAAATAATTGCAGAAAATGAACGTAATTGCATATACAATGCACACACTAATCCAATGACCAAGAAGAAATTCCACCAATATAATTTTCGGTAATTCTCCCTAAATAAAAAGAAAAAAATTAAAGAACAACACCCGGGTTCTTGTCATCCGATTTCATATCCCAATTACAGTTCCGCAAATCCCTCTAAAAGTTAAACGAACGAATACTGATTTAATGTAAACTTTACAATGTATAACAATTTCTCGATTTAATTTTTTTTAATTCATAAAAAAAGAAAAAAATGAAGAACAAGAAAACCCGGGTTCTTGTCATCCGATTTCATATTATCCCACTTACAGTTCCGTAAATCTCTCGGAAAGTTAAACGCACGAATAGAGATTTAATGTAAACTTTACAAAGGATAACAATTTCTCTATTTTTTTTTAAATAATTCATAAACTCAATGACATATACACCCATTTCCCCTACATAATATAGAGCAAGTTCTTGGCTACACACGCACGCACGCACACACACACTATATATATATATATATATATATATGTACATATATATATATATATATATATATTTCCAGTCACGCACAGCGTCATTTCAAGACGTATAACTACTCGGACTCTCCTCGTCCCTCGGGTAGGGGGTGGGAAAAACTGAATCTGCAGATGTATATCTATCTAAATATTTAGCCGTCATATTTGAAGAGTCGCGTACACTATTAATCATAGAAAAGAAGGACATTTGACCAACTTAAAACCCAGAGTCGTACAACAGTTTACGGCTAAAACCATGAATGTACATAACCTTCGTGGTTCCATAAAGTGTCATGAGTAACCATTCACCGCAGAGGCTAACCTCCTATCTAAAGCCCTTTAATTTCGTCAAAGAAAATTCCAGACAAAAAGTGTCATAATAAGAGAGGTCGAAATATTGCAATTAAATAAGCTTTTAATGCAATAATTCTATCTTTCCTTGAATAAAAGACTGAATATCGAACTGTCAATCAAAAGTTCTTTTTTCACACAAGCTCTAGCGAGATTCAAATATAGCCCAAAATAGGTTTTGGGGAGAATTTTTTACATGTAAATACAAATATAAACGAGAGAGAGAGAGAGAGAGAGAGAGAGAGAGAGAGAGAGAGAATGGCTGCAAAGATGATATATTTTACTAGAGACAGAGAGAGCACGCGCGCATTTTTTTGGCTGCAAGATAATATACTTTTTGTATTCCACTTTATGAGAGAGAGAGAGAGAGAGAGAGAGAGAGAGAGAGAGAGCTTTGAAAAGAGGACATAATCGCTTCAACTCGCTCGGAGCATTCCATGAGAATGAGAACTGAAAAGAAAGAAGGACTTCATTAAGCAGAGCCTTGCCCATTCCAATCGAACATTTCTGAGACCTCTCTAACCTCCACGGATGGCTGGACAATTTTTATTTCAATTCTATTTAAGCAAAATTCTACTTATGGATTTGAAACTAAGGAAGGAAAGGCTAAAAATAGGCGAGCCAGTGGGATATCTTGCATTGGTACTATAAAAATGCACGTCAGTGGAAATAAAAGTAATGAACTAATGAGGGTAAGGAGTACATGGATAATCAACTTCATTAAGAAGAGAGAGAGAGAGAGAGAGAGAGAGAGAGAGAGAGAGAAAAATACTTTTAGCTGCAAGATATGATTTTTGTATTCCACTATGAGAGAGAGAGAGAGAGAGAGAGAGAGAGAGAGAGAGCAAATATTGGATTTAGCATTAGACTCTGCAAGAGTACATATCAAGTTTAAAACTATAATGAGGTTACAAAACAATATAAAGTATATTTGAAAAATATTAAAAATTATATGTTTCTGTCGTATCAAGAAGAATTCATATACATTGGTTCAATGTCTTAAACCCACACATTAATGCCTAAGGTCTTGATCTACTTTGATCAAGTAACAAACTTCAGAAGATGGAGCACATGTTCAATTAATATGCCATGTGTTACAAAACCTAATAAATAACGTAAATTGAAATAATTTGGAGCTGGTAAAATAAAGAAAGAGAACTGTGGCAGCTGGAAAAGAGCAAGGGAAGTAATTAGCAAACATCCATTGAGAAGTGGCTTGGGCAGCGTAAAACGTCTCGATGAAGTAAATGGACTGGATAAGATACACGTTTGGACAATGAGCAAAGTTTACACAACAAAAAAGGATTAGATGAGTTAAACTTTCATGGGTTGGACAAGTGAGAGGTTTACAACGCAGCATAATCTTCAGACAACGAAAAGTTGATAAACAGAAAATGGATAGGTAAAGCACGTGGTGCGAACAAAGCAAATGATTTCGACGAAGCTAAAACTTTTGTCACAATTAATTCTTTAGGCAGGAGAATGTTTGGATAAAGGGTAAGGGCTAGAGAATGCTAAATGTTTCAACAAGGTTATGGGCAATACCAGATTTGGGCGTGTTTGGATAAAGGGCAAGGGCTAGAGAATGCCAATGTTTGAACAAGGTTATGGGCAATACCAGATTTGGGCAAGGGTGAACGTATGAATAAAATGCAAGGTTGGAAAAATGAAAATTTAATAGCGTAAGCCCTGGTATGAGAGCACAATTTGGATAAAGCAAAATATTTCAATAAAACTAGGGTTACACCAAGTGTATGGTATGAATAAATGGAATGGTCTGGGCAATGCAAAATGCCTACTAAAGTATGCTGTTTGGAAGGGGTAATATGATTTGGATAAAAGGCATGACCTGAATTGTGTATAGTTTGGATATAAAATGAAGCTCTGGATAAAGTAAAAGGCTTGGATAAAGTGTCCGGTTTGTATAATAAAAAGTCTGGAAAAATACATGTCCTGAGCTGTCAAATTCAGATAAAGCAAAAATCAAAAAGTCTGCACAATGCACATGGACTGAACGAAGGGTACAGTTTGGATAAAGCGAAAAGGTCTGTATAAAGTGTGCTATACCTGAACGGTTGGATGCTTCTCCAGGGTTCAGAGGCTCTAGGCAGGTGACAGGATTGGACAATTTCGACCCTCGGGACACCACACTCACCCAAGACCTCCGTGACTTCTGAGATTTCTGAGACTTTTGCGATTTCTGAGATTTTTGTGACCGCTGAGACTGTTGTGATTTCTGAGACCGCTGGGATTTGAGGGATCTCTGAGATCGGGTCCTGGTTGGGGTTGAGGTGTCCATGGTTAAGAGAGTTGTCACACTAATATCATCATATTCTCTGACACTTTCCATCATAGTTTCTTGTCTGGCCAAGGGAGCCCCTTCGTCTGGGCCCTGGTCATCTTTAACATAGCTATTACGGTTTTCACCAAAGACATAATCCTTTACAGGAGCCATCTTTGCTCTCAACGACTCGGTAAATGATTGCCTGCTACGTACAAAAGTTCTCCTGTAGGTAACAGGTGGTTTAACTTGTTCACCAGGTGAGGAGGCAGACGATCCAGATGTTGCTGGAATACCATTACCAAAAGGGCGTCTCTGTTGGTTGAACTGTGCACGGGTACTGTCTATTCTAGCTAGTGTGCTGGAGATCTGTGCCTTTACGTTATCACCAAGTGCCCCTGTCTCGTAACCAGCATGTGACTTTGTTTCATCAGTATGCTCAAGGGCGCCATTGTCAATTCCTCCACTAGCTACAGACTCCAGGCCGGCTGGGTAATCTTCGACAGTGTCGTGCATTCCACTATAACAGCAGTTTTCTTGGTGGCCAAGTGCTGCTGCAGCTTCTTGGTGATGCTGCCAAAGCATGGCATCATCGGGCCTGTGCGATGCATCATCAGGTAAACTATCAGGTGTCTGTGACAAGTATTCAGTCAGAAGTGATGCTGATTCTGGAAGGGGTAATTGTGAATCGCTACTTGGTAGGCTTCTGCTATCAGATAACAGATTTCTAGTCGACTTATAATGATCACTTTGTAAAATTTCACTTGCAGGTTCCTCTTGCTCGATGCCTTTCCTCTCTCGAGCACTGGTAGCCAATACTGACTGCTTTACTGCTCCCTTTCCAAGAGTTAACAAATAATTACCAGCTTGAACATGGGCATTCTCAAAAGATGGATGGTAATGATCTTCATCAGAGTATTCTTCCTGTACATTATTTGGGCAACCTGCAATGCCAAGTGGGTCATCGACTACATTTGGATGGTAATAAGAGGACGGATCATGAATGCCAGTTTCAGCATAATCTGATTCAGAAGCTTCACAGAGAAGATGTTCACTGCTACCATGTGGGAAGACATTGTTAGGAGATATCTCGTGTAAGGAGTCGACTTGGAAGGTTCTAGCTGCTTCTGAATAGCTCTCATCTTCTAAATTTCTATCAGTGTGATTACAAGAACAAGGATGCCTCAAATGATCCTCCGCATACTGCACCGGATGACCCAGATGATGGGCATCTTCTGGCACTCCACTGTCGGTGCAGTCATCATACGGGTCTGTGTCCATTTCACAGGAAAAATTCGGATTATCTATCACAAAATGGCCATCTTCCATCGACACATGTCCAGAGGCACCATTGGATTGAGGCCCATGGGCATGTGGCCATCGATGCTGACAATCAGCATCGTGCCCTGGCCCGTGCTGACGGAGTTGCGGCAGATCCCGAAGATCATTGTGCGAGTCTGCCAGATAAAGCGTCAGCTTCTCTTTTTCCTCAGAATCATCAGCATCACAAATCATGGCTGATGTGGATCATCTGAAACTGATGCACATCAGAACGATATGAAGCGGCCTGACTCGCAGCTGTTTCTTTTCTAACCATTGACAACTATTTGCATAGGCTTAATCTTAAACAAGCCCAAGTATCGTATATGTACACAAATATCACACATCTGCATTTGATTGATCCGATTCATGGATTGCTCTTCTAGGACCAACAGTTACCAATCTTAATATCTAGCTAAATTATGAGAAGCTGCCTCGGTGCAGGCACATAAGGATTCACAGATACGTTAACACAGAGGGCCCTTGAATTTACATACTTTTACACAACTCTTCATCAGTTCCATCCCAAGAAACCTTTTTATTCTAAAGACAGGCACTTCAAACCCCACTTCAGGCACTGGTAACACCACAACATATGACTCTTCGTATTCAACAACGGCCTCCATTTTCATATATTTATCAATGTTCCGTGGAGTCTAATGTTCCATTTCTGAAAAGAGTAGGTTAATTTTTTTCTACACATCTGTTGTTTTCATCGTTAAGAGATAGAATCACTGTATGAGCTGAACTTAATACATGAACACACGTGACGAAACTTTTGGAGATTCAATCAAAGCAGACCCTACTTTATAAGCATCATTTTGAAATCCCTCTGACGTCACTTTCACATCACACTGACGTCATGGATCGTATGTAAACACAAGAGAGAAGGGCATGCTGTCTGTGTATATTTGGTTCCTTAACACGTTTTCATTCAATAATCCAGCAATACATCACAGAGGTGGTTGTGTTCAAAGATGGATGACATGAGTTAACAAAATAAAACAAAGAAAAGTCTGCAGACATTAGAAGCAACATAAAAGCTAAACTGGAATAAGCACAGGGAGGAATTTATCGGTTATACAGTCAAGCGAATAGTTCCAGATTTTGCGAACTACAGCACTTATATCTATAGTAAATCCAAAGCAGATACGTAGAAGAATAAAAATATGATATAATCCAAGGAAAGTAACACACAGCAGAATGAGAACTCAACAACCCTTGGATTTACACATCTTCCACTAACACTACAATTCACCAATGATCTCTCAAATTTAAACACCATGGCTACACCAAGAACACTCCAGTGCTGCAATCGATGAGTGC
>NC_090752.1:9477293-9492293 GCF_036898095.1 Palaemon carinicauda
CAATACACAAATCCAACCCTAGGGGGGAGGGGAGAGGGGAGGTGAAGGGGAGGAAAGGGAGTAATGATATAAAGAGCCTTTAAAATAAGCATATCTCCTAAACGTACAGTCCTGGCCACACAAGGAGGCGTGATTCTGCATGAAAGTTTCAAGAGAGACTTTAAGGTTTTTTTTTTTTTTTCTGGGCCGAGCGTTAGAATAGAGATTGTGTAGAAGCGGCCATTACCGTAACTTTGTTCTTTGTGTTTATTATAGATTTCTATGCGTTGTTTTCATTTTCCCGTCATTTCCTTAATCACAGAGGATATATTCTAAAAGCTTACTAGTTTTCTATTTCTATAAACTTTTATAAATTTAAATAACGAGTATTTTTAAAAATCTAACCTTCTCTAATTTTACGTTTTAATAAATATTTTTTAAAGAAAATTTTCAAGAAATAACTACCTAATTTTATTTATCATCATCCATCCGAAATACCTACTTCATTCTGAACTAATTTATTTATAATTTTCTCTCTTAATTACTCATCCTCGTTTAAATAAATAAATCGCCCTTTTTTAAAATCATAATATCCAATCCAGTTTTTATTGCTTCCTTGTCATCAGCCAACTTTCCATTTCCAGTTGTACAATTCCTCCTTATTCATGAGTTTTTCGACTGCATTGTGATTTCCCCTTTTTATTCATTCCCTTAACACAATGGCGAGTTCTCTGGAGCCTGTTTACCATGTCTTATTTTTACCACACAACTCTCTCTCTCTCTCTCTCTCTCTCTCTCTCTCTCTCTCTCTCTCTCTCTCTCTCTCTCTCTCTTCCTTTTTATAGCTATCAAGCTTCCATTTCCATCAGAAAACAGTATATTTTGCCTTTTTTTTAATTCGGTCTCCATCTATAAAATTTTGCTATGCTTTTAATACGTTTCTTATTTTACCACAATTTCGGTTTATTTTCTCTTGTCTCCATTCTCAAGAGTTTTATTTTTATAATTCCTGTTTTCCTTATAATACTCTTTAATTTGGTCTATACAAACCAGGGATTTCCTTAATGTTTTCTCTAGTTTCACCAAAACAATCACGTTTTCTACCTTTTCATCTCTCATCTCCATCTACCTATCACATCAATATATCTAATCCTTATTTGCTCTTCCCTTTTTGTTTCCTCTAATTATCATTCTGCATCTTAATTCACTATAAGTTTCCCCTTCTTCTATTTACCGAAAAAACGCTGCCTAATAAATTTTCCCCTCATAAAACAGTCGTTTCATAGCTTTTTATTTCCCTCATTTATTTGTTCAACTAACAGTGGCATGACAGCCATTTCCTTAACATGTTTTTCTCATCCTCTTGGAACGAGATCATTTCGTCAAACATTCCCTTTTATTCATTTCCGTTTTCTCTTCCTTTTATTCATTCCACATTTCTCTTCATTTTGTTCATTTGTTTTCTTTTCCTTTTATTCATTCCCCCATTTCTCTTCATTTTATTCATTTCTACTTTCTTTTCCTTTTATTCATTCCTGTTTTCTTTTTCTTTTATTCATTTCTTATTCTCTTCTCTTGAAACTGTTCGACAATCATGGTATTTTATTCGTTTTCATTCTTACCATCTATTAGAACAACTACCGTTGGGCAGTCTTTCTATTTTATAAATCATTTATTGTTCCTTTCTCTTAGATTGACAGTCATTCTCTATTATTCGTTTTCTTAAGTAGCAATAATAGCCATTCGACAGCCATTCCCTTATATAAATTATTCCTTATTCATTTCTCTTAGAACAACAACCACTCTTTCATAAACAATTTCTTGTTCCTTTTAAAGGTTTAAAGGCCGCTCATGACTGGGAGAGCCAAGGGACAGTGACATTGCCCTATCAAGCAGAACAATGTCCTAGAGACTGACCATATTACTTATGCTCAGCGCCTAAGCCTCCTCTCCACCCAAGCTAGGACCTAGGCAATAGCTATTGATGACTCGGCAGATAGACCTATAGGCTACCCCAACCCCACCCTCCATCCTTAGCTCACGAGGATGGTGAGGTTGCAGCAACCAAAGGAACTAACGAGTTTGAGCAGAACTCGAACCCCAGTCTGGCGTTCACCAGTCAGGGACGTTGCCACATCGGCCACCACAACCCTTTCTCTTAGAACAACAGCCATTCCATTTTATAAATCATTCCTTGTTCCTTCCTTTTACAACGACAGTAATTTTCTATTATTCATTTTCATCAACAGTCATTCCCTTTCACAAATTATTTCATATTTATTTCTCTTAGAACAACAGCTATTCGACAACCAGTCCCTTTTACAAATCCTTTCTTGTTCCTTTCTCTTAGATTGACAGTCATATCCTATACTTCCCTTTTACAAAATATTCCTGGTTCCTTTCTCTTAAAACAACAGCCATTCGACACACAGTTCCTCTTAAAAATCATTTCTTGTTCCTTTCTATTAGATCGACAATCATATGCTATAATTCAGTTTCTTCGACAGCCATTCCATTTTATAAATTATTCCATGTTCCTTTCTCTTATAACAACAGCCATTCGACAGCCAGTACCTTTAATAAATTATTCCTTGTTCCTTTCTCTTAGATCGACAGTCATATCCTATAATTCCCTTTCTTCGACAGCCCTTTCCTTTTACAAATTATTCCTTGTTCCTTTCTCTTAGAACAACAGCCATTCGACACCCTGTCCCTTTTATAAATTCTTTCTTGTTCCTTTCTCTTAAATTGACAGTCATATCCTATAATTCCCCTTCTTCGACAGCCCTTCCTTTTTACAAATTATTCCTTGTTCCTTTCTCCTAGAACAACAGCCATTCGAAAGCCATATCCTTCCGGCTCCCTTCTTACTGGGCAGATTCCATCTGACCATAACGGAGCGTTTCCAATCAAGGAAAGAGGCCCCAAACAGTCCCTCAATGCTAATCTTGATTAGCCTTGGGGAAGCTTTTAATCCTTAAAACGTCCATTCTAATTAGTTTAAAATCCTAAATGGCATCCTTTTAATGGGACATTGTTAAGCTTATTCCACTTAAGTAATATGCACTGTTCTGATGTTGTATAGATTATAATAATTAAATTGTAAATTACAATAAATATATAACAAATAATATAAGAAATGAAGATAATGTAAATTAAATTGATAAATATTTAAGAAATTAAGAAAATGTAAATTAAAACCAATATATATATAGGAAATGAAATTAATGTGAATCCAAACCAATAACAAAATAAATAAAAGTCAATTTGTATGAAAGTAAAAAAATTATGATAACGTAAAACCAAACATAAAATATAAATAAAAAGTAATTTTACATCAAACTGAAGACAAATTCCAGCCAAAAATTTAATTATATAAAAAACACTACTTCCTTCATAAAGTCGTTAAGAATTACAAAACTACAATTATAACAGTTTCCCCCAACTTATTAGTTCAATTAAAAGTTAGATAAAGCCACATGTTACTGGAAAATTTCAACTTCAGAAATTCAAAAGTTATTTATATAAACTAGAACTATAACATAACTAAAAAAACTCTAACAGTATAAACCAAGTTGTGAGAAGTTAAAATTAAATCGTACGTTTAAGCCTCAGTTACGAAAATAACCCCTCTCAATTATACGAATTAAAACATTATAAAGAAAAGGAGGAGAAAATGCTAACCTAATAACCCTAAAAGGATGGACCTAGTTTAAGGTCTCTTAAGCCCACTCAATTTACACCTTAATGAATCTACCTGGGGACCTTTGTAAATGATTCTATTTCAACGTTCTTTTTTTTCTTTCTTTTTGTCCCCGGACATTAGAAAGGATGAAAACTAGCTCTCTTGTTTCTTCCATAAACCTCTCCATCTTCCACCTCGTTAATGAACTCGCTAACCCCCCCCCCCCCCTTAATATCTCCTCAACGCAAATCCTCAGTTCCTTTCCTCCTGGAATAAGGGAAGATGGAGAGAAGCGAGAAAGGGCAAAAATGGAATTCGGAGAAGGGTAAGAGGGAAGATTGAATAGGGAATTGGAGAAGGGCACTGAGTGGTATGGGCAGAGAGGGGTATAAAGTTTGAGTATGGGGAGAGGGGAATAAAAGGGATGGAAATGGGAATAGGGAAAAGGTTAAATAGACGGAGGGAAGGAGTAGGAAGGGGAGGGAGATGGGAAGTGAGCGAATAAAGGTGAAGGAGACGAGGAGGGGGAATACAGAGAAGGAAGGGGGAATGAAACAGGAGATGGGTAGAGTGAATGGGGGAATAAATGGAGGAGAGAGGAGGGAGGAGGAGGAGGAGGAGGAGGAGGAGAGTAGGGAAAGGAAAAGGTTAGAAAATGTGACTGAAATGTCAGGACCTGACGCCAGGCTGACCCAGCCCAGGCGAGCTAAGCCAGACACCCAGGCACGCAGTCAAAAAAAAAAAAAAAAAGTGGCACGGCCCAACTAAGCGTCCTGGAAATATTTCTTTGAGAGAAGTTTTTTCATTAAGTGGAGAGGCCGACACATTTGGAAACATATATGTACGTAGGTTAATAATTTAGAAAAAAAGCTGACAAGACCAAGTTTTGGGTGTTACTGCGGTAGATCAGAAAGTTACTTTGAATTTTAAAGTATATTATGAAATATCTTTTTTTTTTTTTTGGAGAGAGAAATCTCCTTATTTAAGGTTTACAGAATGAATAAAAATATATCAACATTATAAAAAAAATTCTTGAGAGAGAGAGAGAGAGAGAGAGAGAGAGAGAGAGAGAGAGAGAGAGAGAGAGAGAGAGAGAGAGAGAGAGTAATAACTGTAATAGTTGAGTGACTATTGTCAAATTTAATATAAAACTTATGAGGGAATTTTACAACAGATGAGCGAAATCTAATTATCAAAATAAAAAATAAAAACATAAGGTGACTTGTCAAATCTAAAAAAAAAATTATATTTTCTGCAACAAAGGTTGAAAAATTATGCAATGCAAAAAATAAAAGTCAGCCATAAATTGCAAATACCTAACATACTTAATTCGCAGTCATGCAATTGGCCAAAATATTTGCCAAAATATCTATAGAATTGTATGGAACATATAACAATAATTGTCAAAATCGAAACATTCGCGTAAAATATAACATTTTAAATAGAAATTCAATTTTCAGATCACAATTTAATGGAATACTGCAATCAGATGTATAAACTAATTCACTAACCTCAAAATTCATAAAGCAAATTTTCATAATTTCAAACCACAATTACATAATGTGAAAAATAAAAATGAATGTATACAAAGAAAAATTTTCAATACAGAAATCATTAAATTTCGAAAGGATATCAATAAAATAAATAAAATCAAAAGCATAAATCAGCACCGATATATAAATAAGAAAATAATACAAAAATTTGAATGGAATTCAAAGAAACATGAACAATTACAAAAAACAACATAAAGCAAATTTCCATAATTTCAAACCATAATTACATTATGTGATAAAATAAAAATGAATGTAAAAAGACAAATTTCTATACGAAAATCATTAGATAACTTTGAAAGGATAGTAATAAAATAAATAAAATCAAAAGCATAAATCAGCACCGATATGTATAAAGGAAAATAATACACAATTTTAATGGAATTCAAAGAAACACTGACAATTACGAAAAACACGAAAAAAGCAAAATATTCTGGCAACGTCAAACCCCGATTAAATGGCAACAATCAATGTTTGCATACAAATGGCAATCCCTCATCCTTTAGGTTGTTCAAATGAACGAATGTTAATACCCCAAAACAATCCATCTCCAGCCATTTTGTTTCGCCTACGCTCCCGCCTACATATGCCACGTGAATAAAAGCAGACTATAACTTGAGCTAGATCAAAAGGATTACCTATAAGAGACTCTCTCTCTCTCTCTCTCTCTCTCTCTCTCTCTCTCTCTCTCTCTCTCTCTACGTGTATGTATATGTATATATATATATATATATATATATATATATATATATATATATATATATATACACAGTGTATATAATGTTTCTTGAAAAGGCCCACTATATCTTGATCAAAACAAAGTGTCTCTCATTTTCACTGGAATGAGAGCCAATTTGCATTGGTCGAAATATAGGGATTAAATTGATTTCCTTTTTTTTATTTTATGGGCCTTTTCAAGATATATATTAAATTGTTAGACATCGGTTATAATAAATACATACATACATACATACATACACACACACACACACACACACACACACATATATATATATATATATATATATATATATATATATATATATATATGACAACGAGTCAATCAATAAACAACCTACCAATCGTAGCTCGTTGTATCCGAAATACTTTTCATGAATAAATTAAAAAATATTTATTGATCCGAATTCCATTGCAAGTATAAAGGTTGTATTTTTCATGAGCCTCATTGCACTCTTGTGTGTGAGAGAGAGAGAGAGAGAGAGAGAGAGAGAGAGAGAGAGAGAGAGAGAGAGAGAGACTACCAGACTTCCCTCGAAATACAGTGTCACTGTGCAATCCTAGCTTCCGGCCAACCCCAAAAATAAGGTTGAAACCAACATTTCCCAGACGCTGTAAGAGAGGGAGAGAGGCGCCGGTCAGACGCCCGTATTAATATTATCATTATTATTACTGGCACAGACCTTTGCACTAAAATCTCTTTTTCTTTTTCTTCTTCTTCTGTCCTTGCCTTACCACAATGACTTCCTCATCCTTGGTTCAACGGAAGTTTCAGGGGGAGCATTATCTTTAGGTACTTAATTTTATCTATCAAGTTCATATATGTCTTATTATTATCATCATCATCATTATTATTATTATTATTATTATTATTATTATACCATTTCCCTTATACGGGATGGAAGAAAGCTACAAAATCACCACTAATGCAATCGAGTCATTCATACACCTACTACTCAATCATGGATGAAACCCTCGAGAGCAAGACTTCCATATAAGCGGCTTTATCCACTCACACTAAGGACATATCAGCTGCTTGTCAAGCCCTTTATATACAGTACTTGGTAATTCAAGATCTTTTTGCGCAGAATGTCCTTTTTCTTTGTGATATTTTCGTATACATATTAATATATATATATATATATATATATATATATATATATATATATATATATATATATATATATATATATAAAAAAAAACTCAAAGAGCTATGGACAAAATAATAATGATAATAACACTGAGAGACAGAAAAAGAGCAAAACGGATACGAGAGAAAACTCAAGTAGAGAATATTCTAACAACATCTAAGAAGAAGAAATGGACACGGGCAGGATATAGAATGCGAATGACATAATAAATAGATGGATACAAAGAATAACAGAATAGGTTCTTGGACATTGCAAAAGAAGCAGAAGGAAAAGAAGACGATGGATTGATGCTAAGAGAATATGCGAGTATAGACTGGCATAGAAAGGAAATAAATAGACGCAAGTGGAATGACATGAGGTCCTTATCCTGCAGTGGACTATAGTCCATTTCTTTTAGCGAGGCAGAATTGCACCGACTCGCAGCGGTGCCCCCTTAGCTCGGAAAAGTTTCCTGATCGCTGATTGGTTAGAATTATCTTGTCCAACCAATCAGTGATCAGGAAACTTTTCCGAGCTAAAAGGGCACCGTTGCGAGTCGGTGCAAATCTGCCTCGCTAAAAGAAATGGACTATAGTTACGGCTGATTGTATATATATATATATATAAATATTATATATATATATATATATATATATATATATATATATATATATATACATATATTTATATATATATATATATATATATATATATATATATATATATACATATATATACATACACACGTGTATGTAATGCTATCATCTTCCATGAAGCATAGCAAAAGAAACACCTATATGAAACTCCTGAGATATATTATACGCAGTGCCTTCGGCAAGCAACTCCCAGTCAACGACGCCACAACAGCCTTCACATATTTGTAACCTTTCCACAAGGCTAAAGTACGTACTGTTAAATCGATCAATAAATACACCGGATAGAATCAACCATCGAGGTGTAAATAATGAAGTCAAACCATGAGCGACATCACCGCAGACTATCAATCTACGAATGAAAATTTTATCAAGAGATGACGACATCGGTTCAGGGTGGCCTTGGAGGTGTTCTCTCTCTCTCTCTCTCTCTCTCTCTCTCTCTCTCTCTCTCTCTCTCTCTCTCTCTCAAGAATAAGTTAGACAAGATCATAGGAACTCTCTAAATGCTCAAACTAAATCGCTCTACCAAAGCGCAAATGGAGTCAGCGGATGAACTAAAAAGGCTTTGAGACCTCCAAAATCCTTACAACTCTCTCTCTCTCTCTCTCTCTCTCTCTCTCTCTCTCTCTCTCTCTCTCTCTCTCTCTCTCTCTCTCTCTCTCCTGGGGGCGGGGGAAAGGGTACGTATTCCTGGCAAGGAACAAGATGATATGAACACGTTCTATCGTAAAGTAATAAAATTCCGTCTAAGTGCGTAGTGGTTCGTTTAACTACCAATTAGTATATAGCTGTGGGCTGCATTCATTACAGAGAAAGCATAAGTATACGAATCTTAAATGACAATCGGTAGGGAAAACCATTTAGAGCTATCCCAAAAGAGAAGATAAACACACGTGTGTGTGTGTGTGTGTGTGTGTGTGAGTATATATATATTATTTATATATATATATATATATATATATATATATATATATATATATATATATATATATATATATATATATATGTATTTGCTTTATATCACATATTCAACAAGGATATTAAACAACAAAGCATAATAGGTAGTAAAAGGAGACTAATGCCATTCCAATAGATTTAATCCGTTCAGGAATTGTAAACTTTCATCATATGTATCATTGTAATAATAATTTTTATCCTTATTCTCCATGGAAGAAAAACAAAATTTGAACAACCCAAACTAACAACAATTTTGTAAAACAAGTATATGAAAGTGACTGACATTTCCAGTTCACTCCCATCAAATATATCTGATACAAGTGGTAGTCAACACCCCTTCCCCCACCTCACCCCTATCATTATTGCAAACACACTGACATAATAATGAGGCTAATAAAACCTCTTTAATGTGGTCCCGAAATTCCTTCGTTTTGACAGGGAAATGCTGCGTTATGTAACCTAATTAAAAACAAATGTTGACGTGTACCCCTTTCCCTACCTTTTAACGAGCAGAGGTCAAAGGGGTGAGCTGCCCTATGACCTTTTCTAGTTCAAGTTAAAGAAACAAATTAAAAAGAAAAATCATAAAAAATGTCGAGACTAATTACTAGGGAGTTTAATTATGAAACTGCCACTTCAAGAAGGGCATTCTATTATCATCCTTATTTTATTATTATCAATAAATGGTCTCTTTGTATGTACATTCAGTAACATCGACATTTAAAGTTTTAAAGACCGCCCATGAATGGCAGAGACAAGGGACAGTGATATTGCCCTATCAAGCAGGACAATGCCCCAGAGACTGACCACATATAAACATGATCAACGTCAAAGCGCCGTCTCCGCCCAAGCCAGGACCAAGGAGGGCCAGGCAATGGCTGCTGATGACTCAACAGATAGGCCTTTAGGGTCCCCCAAACCCATCATCCTTAACTCACATGGATGGTGAGGTTGCAACGACCAAACGAACTAACAAGATACACCGGGACTCGACCCCTGTCTGGCGATCACCAGGCGATGACATTACCACAAAGGCCACAACTCTCCTCCTTTCTTTCTCTTTCGTTATCTGAAACTCACTCAAGATAGCTTTTAATCTTGAGTAAAGTCTCTGATGCTGCTTTTGTTGTGGATCAGAATACTTGACGTTGCCCTTAAATATTGAAGATCTTTCTTTTCAATACCATTATAGGTGTGGTTTTCATGGGACACGTACTATTCAAAGGGGCTATTTCAGATTTATGAAATCCTTATCCAAACACCATACGTTACATTAAGCCCATGTAAAATTTGTAATTTACTCCTCCCGGAATCTTGCTTCCAAATGGTCAAACTCTCTTCAACATATATCAAGTTGATCATTGCTTCTGATGACTACTTCATTGCATGATATCTCCAATATCCCGTCCTAGGTGTTTACGTCAGCAACATAATCTCATAAAAACTGAGCAACTACAAGTTCACCTACACAATCTTAGTAACAAAAGTCGCCTACTGTGGAGTTCCCTGACTTCCTCATGTTTACCGAATAAAAAAATTTCTATTTTATGTGCAGCTGCAAGGACCAAGCTTAAACAACTGTCTTTTAAGTTTCTTTACCTTTGAGCAGTTTTCTTTTTAAAAAAAAATCTAATTGCTATCAAACTACCTTGATAATCCCACCTTCCACTTTCATCTTAAAAAGTAGACTTGACCAACTTCCCATAAGGACAACCGCGCTAGAAGCCTGTCTAAAAATAAAATTTTGATTTAAATCACACCAATTAAAGGATAATTACAATCATTTCGGATCCTTGGATTCTTTATCCCTTCTCATATAACAGCCCAATTTAAAAATCTAATTAGATATTAGCTATCGGATGAATTTGGATTTAAAGGAATCAATATCTTCAAGGTAAATTACATCACAAAGAAATTAAAGAGAGAGAGAGAGAGAGAGAGAGAGAGAGAGAGAGAGAGAGAGAGAGAGAGAGAGAGAGAGAGAGAGAGAGAGAATCAAACATGATACTGCCTATTATGGCATACAAAAGGCCTAGTCTGGATCAATAGGCCGCGAGATATTTACCGTGATTTTGGATTAAGGGAGAGACTCATTCTTTGGCAAAGAACAATGGCTAACGCCGAGTCAAACTAAGACCAACAACAACCCTAACCACAACCTTCCCCCCCACACCACACAAAAAAAAGAAAATGTTTTAAACTTATGTCATCAGAAATCCACAACGATTAAACATTTATGTGTGTATATATACATATGCATCAAACTTGGAGTGTTACTAAAGCCTTAAAACATAAGCTAGTTACAACTCAAAGATTCTAGGGAAAGAATAATGATGCGAATAACGCCGAGAGACAGAAAAGAGGAACATAAATACGAGAGCTAACTAAAGTAGAGGATATTCTATCAGGAAAAAGAAACGGACGTGGGCAAGACATAAAATAATGACACATATCTGATGGACAAAAAGAATAACAGAATGGGTCCTAAAAGTTTGCAAACGAAGAATGGGATAGAAGAGTATATATTGCCATAGAAAGACCATAAAAAGACGAGAGTGGATGGACATGTCTGGATCTTTTGTTCTGCAATGGACTAGCAACGATTGAAGATGATATACATATATACATATTATATACATACACATACACACGCGCGCACGCGCACACACAAACATATATATATATATATATATATATATATATATAATATATATATATATATATATATATATATATATAAAATATATATATATATATATATATATATATATATATATATATATATATATATATATATATATATATATATATATATTGACGAACCAGAATGATGATCATGGCGAAAAAAAATCAACACCTTTTTCAAAATTAATAAAAGTAATTTTCATGATCAATTGGACTCTCATAGTAGGTAAAAAAAACAATGATGGAACCATTTAGTAGGCAAAAAACTCCCCTCAATTTAAAAGAATATATCCACGGGATATATTTCTAAATATATTAGGTAAAAAAAAAAAAACAACGGTAAAGCAATTTAATAAGTATTTTTTCTCCTCCAATCAGTCACGATTAAATAAGCAGACTAGTGGACGCAACCGCATATAGGATAACAATTCTTGACAGATCAGTTGATGGAGAAATCTTAAAAGACGAGGAAATAAGGTAGAGAGAGAGAGAGAGAGAGAGAGGAGAGAGAGAGAGAGAGAGAGAGAGAGAGAGAGAGAGAGAGAGAGAGAGAGAGAGAGAGAGTACTAATGGCTTAGGTCGCATAACAGGAAGCTGAGCATATAATAAAAACAAAAGACCCTTTTCATGTCATCTGGCATCCTCCCCTTCCTGATTTGGACCGTTTTTATCCGACAATATTCTAGGCCTTTAAGAGTTGATGGGACACACACAAAAGAATAATAAACACTAATCAGAGAAGCGAAGGAACTTGGGATCAAAACAGGAAGCAGTAAAACTAGACCGGCTATTACACACGCGATCACAAAAAGACAAAAACAACACTCACCCTCACTCCTCCCTACACATAAACACACACACACCACACGCGCGCGCACACACTTCCCCCTACACACACCCACATATAATCTTTAGCGATAACCGTCAAATTTACTTTACCTTATGAATAATTTGCAGCCAACGACAGAAAATAACTAAGTGGATCTCTTCCATGGTGATGGTATCAATTCTGTAACAAAGGTGGCAATGACTTATTCTTTGGCCCTGTACCATCTCTACATCAAATCAATATTGCACGGGTTCGAATCCTGGCGACGGTAAATGCACTCTTGAAATATAATGGGGTATGTTATATCCAAAAGTGAAGCATATCTTATGGAACATTTGTCACTTATAACAAAAATAACAACAAATGCAACCGTTTCAAGTTCACCGAAGGACAAAGGTCTCAGACTTGTCTTAATTCATGTCTTTGGGTTTGGCCAGTGTTCATTACCACGATACCCAGAGCGGATTGGACATGGCAGGAGACCATATACTGTGTATGTATGTATGTATGTATGAATACACACACACATTATATATATATATATATATATATATATATATATATATATATATATATATACTGTATATATATATAATTCCTTTGGACGTAGTAAGTTGTGCACTTACTATCTTGATTGTATAATTAAAATAGTTCCGGAAAAAGAAAAACAATTAGTGAGTTTTTTTTAGTGACCACATATCGAAATACATCATCCACTAAGATGTATTTGAACTGGAAGGACAGGACCTGGTGTATATATACAGAGCCAACAGGAAAACCAAACACCCATTAACTCAGATCAACGTTGGTTCTTTGCTGGGTGGTGAAAATTAAGGAATTTGACCGTCCTCATTAATGGTTTTATAATTGAATTATCAACAAGATTGTCTTTCCGTTGACCACCGGAAATTTACTGACTAATATTTCACCTTCGGTAAAATCATAAAATTGCATTGATTTGGTATCTCTATCTATCGATCTATCTATCCAATATATATATATATATATATATATATATTAATATACATATATATATGTATATATATATATATATATATATATATATATGAATATATATATATATATATATATATATATATATATATAATCATCATCATCTCCGCTTACGCCTATTGACGAAAAGGCCCTCGGTTAGATTCTACCAGTCGTCTTTATATTGAGTTTTTAATTCAATACTTCTCCAATCATGATATATATATATTGTGGAATGCCTTGTCCCAAACTTTAAGTTCAAACTTACGTTGCACAATTTGAAATTATCTCATTTTATAGTTTATATAAAACAGATCTACTTTCACATTAAGATATCGTGAAATATTTTATACAAATAATACATTACTTCTCACAATATAAGTCATTTCTCTATTTCCTTTCCTCATTGGGCTACTTTCCCTTTTAAAGCCCTAGGGCACAGCAGCCTAGTTTTCCAACTAGGGTATTATTTCAACTAGTAGTAATAATAATAATAATAATAATAATAATAATAATAATAATAATAATAATAATACCTGTGGTTGTTTCTTTCTAACGCTGGTATAAAATAATGGGTGATCCTATTGTTCGTGGATATGAAAAGACAATGGTATCATGTTCGCCAAAGATCACAGTGGCTTTACTGATTTTATCAGAGTTGGGAAGAATAATTTCATTTTTAGGAATCTGAAATTCAGTATTAATTTTTCCATCTATGATATATAAATATTCTATTTTTTATTTTTGGATACTATCGTGGGGCAAGTATCTAATTGTATCAAGATCTGCATCACGAAATTCTTGGAAACGCATTTTCGATGCTCTAAGAAAAAAATTCCAAACTGCTTTAGTTTTTATTAACACATCGTGGCACTTAAGTAATGGATACGATACTTATTATGGTACTTTAGGAATGGATACGATACTTACTATGGTACTCAAAATGCGATACTTATTTCTTATACAGTAGTAATCCGTCTATTTCGAAAAGCGAGACAATCTTCTCTTTTCACATTTGCATCTGAATTTGCGAACGAGTGACCTGGTTTCTTAAAAATTCATCCTCCCAGTATGCGTATATATCATCCACAAATCAGAAGCAGACCATTCCCGGGGGTTTTAAAGGGGGCAGTAAGACCATCTCAAAATACGAACGTTATGGTCTTGCTAAGTCCCATAGGTAGGTGATCTCCGTATGGTAGAATCCTATTCCTGAGAAAGGCTAGGAACTTACGACATAATTTATCAAGACTTTTTGAAAAGTGATTTAACATCTAGGAGGTCTATAATTGGTATAATGTGAGAAGACTTTTTAAGCTAATTTTCATAAGGTCTTTTGTTTGCCAAGTAGAAAATGATAAAGAACGCAGTTATAACACAAAATTATTTTAACATGTCATATGGTGAATAGGAGAGAGAACTTGATAATGTACTTATAAAACCATCCCTGGACCAGATTAAAACCCCCGGAAAATTTGTGTCTATCTCAAAACAAAAATTTTACGGTCAAGAGATACGGGAAAACCAGATCCTTCGAAATGTAACAACCAATAACAGACATCGATAGCTTTATTTTGACTGGCTAAAAATGAGCAATTCCTCGATTTTATTTTTATATTGACAGGACTCTCTCTCTCTCTCTCTCTCTCTCTCTCTCTCTCTCTCTCTCTCTCTCTCTCTCTCTCTCTCTCTCTCTCTCCTCTCTCCTCTCTCTCTCTCTCTCTCTCTATATATATATATATATATATATATATATAATATATTATATATATACACACACACACAGTATATTTAGGTT
>NC_090752.1:9499793-9504793 GCF_036898095.1 Palaemon carinicauda
AAAATGTTTCGCAAAATACTATCACATTTGTCAATATCCGTTTAAAAATTCTACAAAAACTAGCAGCTAGGGTAAGTATTGGAAGATGAATTCTAAACTGTTGCAAATATAAATTTGTCAAAGCCTTTTCTTAGAGATACCCAGCGATGAATACAAAAACTAGTAAATGTCTTGTCTCTGTGGTCTAACAGCTTTCTATTAAATAAAAGGCATATAAAACTAAACAAAGGTAAACCTTGTATTCTGGCTGATACTACTACTACAGTACTATACCTATTAACATTAAAGCTCGGGGCTTGTAATAATAAGAGTAGCAGTATCATACAATATACCAGGTTTTCCAGAGTTCAGTTTCCTTCAGCAGGACATTGAATTCAATCGCACATTTACTCTAACGATGCTTTTGTTAAGCCTCTTTGGAGCCATCGGTCACATTATACTTGATGGAATGAGTGTACCTGCAGGACAAAATATATTGGTAAGACCTCGAGTACCGACGTCCATCGCGGTCGACGAATTCATAAGAGGATCTGTTTTCGATTGAATATTCGGATTCGCGTTTGTAATCCCCTGCAGGGTCCCTAACCGCTGAGGGTCGTATCGTCCACGACCGCCGAAGAGGAGGACGGGCAGTTACCAAAGGATACAACCCCGAGGTCGTCTTTGGGGCCAATGTACATTCTAAAATACAGGTGTTCCCTGATCGCCTGCGAATAGGTGATCGACATCTTACAACAGTGCGATTTGACGTCGCTGGAGACGAAGGTAATTGGTTGGAGTTGTGACCAAGATGCGTGACTACAGGCGAAAGGAATAGGGGATGCGTTAATGTTGATGTTGATGATGATGATGATGAGAGGGAGGGAAAATATGGATTGGTAAACGTGCTCACAAAGGACAAAGGATTGAAAGAAGATACGTCCATGGCCCCTGAAGAGGAGATACCACCCAAGATACATGTGGCAACTGTACTACAAGAAGGAGAGATGGATGATGAGGCGTTATCTGAGATCAGGAAATTTATAGCTGCAGGCGAAGTTACCTCGCCCCCTGGAATGGGAAAGGTATGAAAGTATTGAGGGGTCCGGCACCGAATAAAAGAGGTGATGCCCCTAGGCAAGGACATACCAGTCGTGATTGAAGACGTCGTGACTAAAGACGCCCGTAGACCTGAAGTCATGGATACAATGGAGGAACCAGGCGACAGACCAGGAAAAAATGACCTCGGAGAACCATAACTTAAAGTGGGCATTTCATAAAGAAAAGGCGATGCCTGTCTAAAGGAACCACAGCAAGGCACGGAAGAATCGCTGTTACCTGGAAAAATACTTCCAGGCGGAATCAGATGCCCTAAAGGTAATACCCGATCGACGGCCATAGCTGTGGGTGCCTGGGGTCTATTACCTGACATGGAAGCATCATATGAAGTTCTAACTAGTTCGCAACTAGCACTAGATGATGATGTAACACTGCTCCGAGCATCATCTGAACGACAATGTACTTTACTAGTAGAGGTTTCCAGCACAGGTGTTAAATTACCTTCGTCATGCAAAGGTTCAAGTGGTAAAGGTGGTTCTTCACCCGCCAAGGCCTTCGAAGACGAGGTCGAGGGACCAATCAAATTAGATCCGACTAAAACAGTCGGACGATCAGACCTTTGTACACCGCCATGTACCGAAGTACCTGGCGATGCATTCGAAACGGAGGAAACCTCAGCTGGTGATGCTTCTAACGGAGTTGCGTTCGGAACAGGCGAAACCTCAGGAGGAGACAAGGTTCCCGGCAATTCTGAATCATTCAACACTCGAGAGCCCGGATGCGAGGTGCCATCGGTAATCGATGATCTAACAAGAACGGAGGTGCTCGGATACTCATCTTGAGTCCTAACAGCGTCTCTTGTCGGCATCGATGTGCCTTCTTCGGGATCTGTGCCCGAATACATGGCTTCCTCAAAGAAAAATAAGAGTTTAATTATTAAATTGCTAAACTCTATATAAAGTTAAACGCAATTCTCTTATTCTAACAATGAACAAGTTAGCTGAAGGTTTTAGCGACACAAAAGACTATACACTTTTCATGCCGTACAACAAAACCTAATTCCTACCATTATCAAGTTTATCTACAACACTTTATTCTAACACATCAATAACGTCCACGAAGTTTCAAATTAGGACAATGAACACGAGGAAAGTGAAGTAAAAACACATTAGCTAAATTTCCAAAATTACAAGCAATCTTGGCCATTCAAATTCACAAGCAATCACAAGCAAGGACATTACTATCACAGAAGACGAATAAAAACTACAAAAAAAAAAATTGAAATCAAATTACGAAAGGAAGGATAAAAAACACTAAATAAGCACCGGAAAAAAAACCTTAAAGGGTAAAAACTATAAATAAAATAAAGATGGCAGAAGGAAGAAAACGAGGAATGAAAAGACAGGAACGTTGCCTAATGAGATGACGGAAAGAGAACATAAAACTGAAAAAAAAGGTCTCTTATCAATATTTCTCTTTAAAATGTCTCAACAACACACAGCTGTCACTCCCTTTTTTTTCTAGCATCCCTTGGTCGACGTACCTGGATGTGCTGGGCTGGTGCACGATGGACAGGACATGACCATCATCTTAATCATTTCCTTGTGCTCCTCCCCGCTGCTTCCCATCAGGAAAGTCTTGGGTACACTACTCATGCTGGCGGTGACGACGAAGGACCGTAGATAAAGATGATACTGTAGGATGTGGGGGTCCTTTTTTTAGGGGGAAAGGAACCCTTTCTTGTGCAACCCCCAAAAAAGTAGGATAGGATTTTGAAGGGCTCTTTTGAGGGGTTAGTTTAATGATGATTAGCTTGTTTTCTTAATTAGAAAGGAGTTGGTCAACGAAGTCGATCAGCTCCCTTCGGTGCTGGGGTAGCGGTGAGTCACTGCCTGAACAAGGCCCTCTAAATGGTGACGGTGGTTGTGGCACTATAAGGATAATGGTGATATAGTGCTGCTTGTACTGGTACGTGCGGCTACCACTACCAAAGGATGGGGGTATAATACAAAAACAAAATTACAGAAAGATCTCTAGCGTTCAAAGTTTTCCATCAACACAGAAAAGTCCATATCAATTACAACGCTACTTTTAACATTTTTGTTTCCAGAATTTCCCCCATAGGGCGCGTTCTTATTTTCTTTTTCTCTCACTATACAACTGCAAGAGCCATGCACCACTCAGCAACACTTACGTAACTTACACATGTACTTGCGGGTGACGTTGGTGACCATGATACAACGGATCGGTCATTTGCATAACATTATTCCTTCGTTAATGGAGACGCAATATTCCAGGTAGCCGACGTATCAATCACACACTCGTTTCCCGTTGGTATCTTCATTCTCAAGAGCCATGTTCGTTGAGGAGTTTCTTTTATTTACGTAAAAATCTTGATTTCAAATATATTCTTAATGTTCTTGCTGTATTAAGCTATTGCACAAGAAATATTTGTTTAGTGATGCACTAGTAAAATCGAGGATACTATATCATCTAAGTATTTCTTTTCAGTTTCAACTAGATTCACATTTTTCTTAATTCTCTTATCACGCTTCTATTGAATCACCCATTTTTTATAATCTAAAACATGGCACAGAGGCCTATTTTCAAGTGACAGTCTTCATTTCTTATCTCTGTAAAGGAAAATCAATGTTGCAAAAGATGATAAATGTTACCAATTTCAATTATAACGCATTGCATATCAAAAGTCAAAAAATCTATTTTGTAAAAAAAAAAAAAATCAAGTCCAACAACATTAGAAAAAAATATGTAAATTATTACATGTCAAAAAATTATAACCATCGAAGTCCGTTTTGAAATAATACGAAACCCTAAAATTCCAGTGTTAAAAAAAATTCCATTCTTCATAAATGCACTTGTCTTTGCAGAATTGCAAATGAAAATACAACGCGTACACTTTTCACAACCACCACAACTTCAAGAAAAGATAAACCGGCATTTCTCAATGATAACAAAACTCATAATACATGAACAACTCCACCAGACTTCTGACAATATCTCGTATGTCCATCTCAGCCACAAAAAGTACGAAAACTTCTGCAAGAGGCGCTAGCAAGACTCCCAAACAAGCGATTGCATCGATATATCCAAGGGATACCACGACGCAGAAAGAAGGCGCGCACCGTTCGTGTGTGTGTGTAGGTGGGAGTCTTCAAGAAATATGCCTCATTAAAAAGATGTTAAATCAAATCGATGTTGAAGGCCAGAGGTAAAAATCAATGCAGACGAATTCACATTTTTTTTTTTTTTTTTTTGGCAGAAATAATTATGAAATACTAGGTGTTATAGAGGACAAGCTACTGTCAAAAAAAAATGTGCATTAAAAATGGTAAATGTCTTACAACATTTATTCCAGGATTTTTTACCGTTCAAAAAACTTATACATTGACGTAAAGGAGTGATATTACGGTCACCAACCCGTAAAAAATAACAAAATAAGGTAAAATTACGGTCGCCTGTATTTTACTGAAATACGGTAGAGAATAGAATATTTTTTTACGGAGAATTTCCGATTAAAATTACGGTTTTTTTTTTTTTTTTTTTAAGAATGTAGTTTCGGCAAGAAAACGACTCAATTACCTTTTATACCAAGCCCAAATTCACCAGTTTTGATTTCAAAATTATAACATACATAAAAAGTATCACAAATTGTCTTGCAAAATAAAAGTGTCGAATCATGTATTTAAAGTATAAACAGAAACGAAGCTTCGTGACATTAAGTAAAATCCCCAGGTTTAATTTTACACACTTCACAAATTCCTTATGAAAATGTCAAAGTGCATAAAGTATATAAATAAAACAAAGAATAGAAGATATTTGACAGTAAATACAATATCCAATTTTAATTTTGCATATTACCACATATTGCTTGGGTAAATTAAAGAGAAGGTGTCAAAGCGTATATTTAAAGAAAACAGAGGAGATTTTAAACAGTAAATAAA
>NC_090752.1:9512293-9514793 GCF_036898095.1 Palaemon carinicauda
CGCATATATATATATATATATATATATATATATATATATATATATATATAGCCCATATATAAGTGTGTGTGGGTGTTTGTACGTGCTACCCATAAAAATTGACAGATATTTAGATAGATATGCACAAAGATGCAACCCTCTCTCATCAGGGTATAACTACTCCCTCTCCCCAAGGGACGAGGAGAGCTGAGCATGACCAGTAGGAAAGAATATATATATACACACACACACACATATATATATATATATATATATATATATATATATATATATATATATATATATATACTGTATATACGTGAGATAGAGAGAAAGTGAGAGATTCACTTGCAGCTAAATTGAGAAATTCTCTTAGTGTAGCCCTTAACTTTCTCGCGGGCTACACTACCTGATTATATCTCTCCATTGGACTATTCTATTCTTAGCTATATCATGGTGGAGCAGTGTATGTTAAATAAGAAATGTTCAACTCTGGATATTTGATCATCTTGCAGGTTATATTTCCACGGATTTTGCTCTTCGCAAATACCGCCAATAATTTGCTATTCGCGAATAACGAGCAGACACAGAAGGATAAGAACTAGAACCCCATTCCAATGATATAAGACGTAATTATAAAGGAACTTTTTAATGTAAACACTACGACTATGTGCAGATAAATGGTTAATCATAATTTATAGGTAATAGAATAAGAATAATGAACACTTTTCCTTCGATTTCGATATTTAGCAAATTCTGAGGAAAGGAATAACAAACAATAAGCTCTTGTGGTTGTAGTAAGAAATGTTTACTTATTTCGCCCTAACAAATAGCAAATGCAAAGTCAAAGGCTGGATTTTTTCCTCACAGGGTGATTCAATAATCGCATATCATTGTCTTATACAAGACATAATCTATAAATTACAACCATTATGAACATGTGTCTCGACATAGCATAACTTAGCAGCACTTTTCACACAACTTGAAAATAAAATGCCTACTTGACGAACGCTTCCAAAATTCATTTCTATATAAATTTCATCATCTCACAAATTGATATTGTAAAGGGAAAGGAATATCCTCTAATCAGTATCGGTAAAATCAGATCTCATCCCTCCATGTATAATGTCAAATTGAACTTAATGCCTCATACTTAATCCATACGCTGCTGCTACTTACATAAAACAAATTACGTTGCTTGACCTTATACGTAAGACCAAGGTAATAGAAGAAAGACTTATTTTATCTAGTCTACTCAAGACCATGATAATGCTAGGTCTTATGTAAAAGATAAAGTTGTTGGCATATTTACTTTAATGCTAAATGACAATATGTAACAATCCTGTCTGGTGCGGTATTCATTGTCTATTTATTCTTGTGTGTGTACCATCAAAAAGTCAAGGATATGTGCTTTGCTGCGATGACTGGAGCATTAAGAAAAGTCGAAGGACTCTCGAAATTCAAAAATAGGGTTGTGGTGGCCTATGTGGTAATGTTCCTGACTGGTGATCGCCAGACTGGGGTTCGAGTCCTGCTCAAACTCTGCAACCTCACCAGCCTTGTGAACTAAAGACGGGGGTTGGGGGCCTATAGGTCTACCTGCTGAGTCATCAACAGCCATTGCCTGGTCAACCCTGGTCCTAGCTTGGATGAGGAGGAGGCTTGGGCTCTAAGCATATGTATATATGGTCAGCCTACAAGGCATTGTCCTGCTTGCTATGGCAATGTTACTGTCCCTTGACTCTGCCATTAATGAGCAGCCTTCAAAACCTTTAAACAAAGGTAAAAATAACTTCTTACCATAAATTCATCAAGAAAATCCTATTTAAATATGATGTTTCGATTAATAAAATAAAACGCCAAAGGTATTATGGCTTAAAATATTCTATTTATATCAAATTGTAAACAAACCAAAAAGAAAGTTGTAATGAAGCACGTGCATAATTCAGAACACAAGACACCTGGAAACACACGCACACACACACACGCACGATGAACTCAAACCCCAAGTGCGTGTTCCTGCAACAGGTTATAAACTTATGAAGGCCGTCGACCTGATTTTTAAACAAAGCAAACGCAGTCATTTTGCTAACATTCTAAAGCAGGAATGACAGCTTCTCTTAAAAGATTTGTCACGAGAGAGAGAGAGAGAGAGAGAGAGAGAGAGAGAGAGAGAGAGAGAGAGAGAGAGAGAGAGAGAGAGAGACTTTAAGCAATGCTAAAAACATTTTAAAGTGTTCGATAACGAAATTCTTCATAATTTTTCCCCACCAGGGAAGATGGTGTATTTATCTTTATCAGTTTGCCTATAAATATCTCAAAATTCTTACGGAGTAATATTAATTAAACTTTATGGAACAGAAGACGTCAGACCATGGAGCAGTTTATTACGTTTCATCATGAAACTGCATATATTAATTTAGACTTATAAAACACCAAACATCATTATACAGTATAACAACATCATAATAATGGATGACTAAAATGAATGGATTATCATGAGAAAATGATTCCTCGTCCA
>NC_090752.1:9522293-9525071 GCF_036898095.1 Palaemon carinicauda
AGGAAAATGGATTGAAATATACTATGATGGATTAAGAATACTGAGAAGAGGTGTGTGTGTGTGTGTGTATAATATATATATATACATATATATACATATATATACAAACATATATATACAAACATATATATACACACATATATATATATATATATATATATATATATATATATATATATATATATATATACACACATATATATGTATATAATATACATTTATATATATATATAAACATACATAAATATGTATATATAATATATATATTATATATATATATATATATATATATATATACATATATATTTATAATACATATATACATATACATATATAATATATATATACATATGCATATACACACATATATATATACACACACATATATATATACATACACACATGTGTATGTTTAACAAGAATCTATGCGCTTCAATGAAGAGTGGAGGGTCATTGAGAGAAATAAAAACAGAAAATATATAAAGATATGACTTTTTTGTATTATAACCACAGTAATATTAGCAAAATATGGTAGCGATTTTCTTCATTACAAACAAAATAATCATCTACTACCTTATGAGTTCAAAATATGTGAAATTGAATGCCAACTGAAGCAATTTCATAAAAAAAAAAAAATAAAAAAAAAAAATTACATTGTTTATGGTACACCTGATTTATCGTTGAAAACACATTAGACCATCAAAAGCATCACTATCATCTTGCAGCTTCGGTGACAAACAAAGGATTCGACCTCCCTGACCTGTCACCCGTGACCTAGATTTACCCCGAGAGGTCACTGGATATCATAGAGGATTACGCATTCGAACATCAAGGGAAATGGAGGGGGTAATTAAATTTATTAATTACATAAAGGGAGTTTCATTCTATTCATAAGTCTATTTATAGTTTATAAGTGATATGTTTTAATGTTGTTTATATTTTCTAAATATCTTATTTTAATTGTTCATTACTTCTTATATCGTTTGTTTATTTCCTTATCTCATTTCCTTACTGGGCTACTTTTCCCTGTTCGAGCTATTGGGTTATAGTATCTTGCTTTTCAAACTAGGGTTGTAGCTTAGCTGGTAATAATAATAATAATAATAATAATAATAATAATAATTAAACCATCTAACAGATTAAAAGAGAACCCGTATATCGAATATACATGATAAAAATACTGGGTAAGCGAATACTCAATATTTCTGTATAAGTAAAATCCCCTTCAGTTCCAAAAATAACTTACATACACATAGGAAAATATAACAAAATAACTATTGGTAAATCATTAGGATGATCAATATAACTAAAAAACACACATCTGTTTCAGGCCTTTGTTCTGCAGCGGAAGAATAACGGCTGACGATAATGATTATATATATATATAGATATATATATATATATATATATATATATATATATATATATATAATATATATATAAATTATATATATATATAATCTGATTCCTTGTTGTGCAGTGGACTATTACGGCTGAGGATAATGATGATTATATATATATATATATATATATATATATATATATATATATTTATATATATATATATATATATATATAAATAATCTGATTCCTTTGTTGTGCAGTGACTATTACGGCTGAGGATAATGATGATTATATATATATATATATATATATATATATATATATATATTATATATATATACACACATATATATATATAATATAATATAAAATCCTGTCACATTGAACGGTTACCACTTGGAATACAACAATCTCCACAAATTTCCCAAACTACTGTAGTATGTTGTAGTTAGGAAAGGGGTGGCGGATGGAAAGGGTTGAATCTGTGTGTGCATATTGACATGAAAATTTAGCAGTCATATTTAATAACGGGTCTCGTAATATATTATTTCACCGTGAACAGCTCTCTCTCTCTCTCTCTCTCTCTCTCTCTCTCTCTCTCTCTCTCTCTCTCTTCTCTCTCTCTCTCTCTCTCTCTCTCTCTCTCTCGTTAATGTCCCAACTAATATGCAATTTCCCTACGCATCCTAACTGCTTCAACCTGCCGGTAATTGGGGCCAACGCGTGCATTTACCAATCTCCCGTTTTCGGCACCGGTACCAATCACATAGTTAACTACACTTCGGTCTTAATTAAGCTAAAGTTCAATATGAGTCGCACCAAAAATTAAGTTATGACAACATTTATTGCCATTTATTACTATCAGTGCATTTTAAAAATAAACATATTTATTCAATGGTAGTTACAGTCAATTACCTTGTCTACCTAATGAATTTATGTATCATATTGCTCACTCTTAATACACCTTAAACATTATTTTTAACTCAGAATAAAATATACAAAAACATGAACAAGTACAAATAAGTCTTATATACACAAATTCGCAATACTTTCAAAAACAAAAGATTTGCAAAATGAACACATTCATTTAGAATATTGAATTCATTTAAACTAAATTAATTCAACACATTTCAAAATAATTATTTTCAATTCATTGTTTCCACAACAGTACATTGGCTTCTTGATTTTGGGCAACATAGCCTAGCAGTTATTAGACTAGGAGAAAAAGTTGAAAAGGTTGGATTACAAAAAAAAAAACTTAAATGGTTCTGGAATCATCTCACATCCATACCCGATTTGAACAAATATTCAACATTCATTCGAAAAAATTTTAAAATTATAAACTTCGTTTTCAACGCAAGCTGTTCATAAAACCTAAAGATAAAAATTAATATAATTTATAATCAATCAATTTACTAATGTTGGCTACCCTAT
>NC_090752.1:9525571-9545134 GCF_036898095.1 Palaemon carinicauda
TTCATTCATTTAGAATATTGAATTCATTCATTTAGAATATTGAATTCATTCATTTAGAATATTGAATTCATTCATTTAGAATATTGAATTCATTCAAACTAAATTAATTCAACATATTTTTAAATAATTATTCTCAATTCATAGTTTCCCAAACAGTACATTGGATTCTTGATTTTGGGTAACAGCCCAGCGGTGGAACCTGCGAAGCCATTCAGCACCCAAAGCAACTGAGGTCAAACCCAGCAGTAATTAAACTATGAAGGAAAAATTAAAGAGGTTGGATTGCAGGATGGAAGAAAGGAAGCGGGAACAGGAGTGCAAGTGTGTGTATGTGTTTATATATTCATATATATATATATATATATATATATATATATATATATATATATATATATATATATATATATATATATACATATATATACATACATACATATATGTACATGCATATATATATATATATATATATATATATATATATATATATATATAATAAAAAAGCACAGCTATGAGCCGAAAGAACGCTGAAAAGATTCTTTAGTACGATCTAGAGAGCTAGAGTTATTCGATTTCCTTTATTGTGCATCTTTCTTTCTTAATAGGTCTTAATCTTTATCTTACTATAGACTAAACAAAAATGTTTCAAATGGATCCTAGAATCATCTCAAATCCATACCCGTTTTAAACAAATAATTACCATTCGTTCCAAAAATGTTCAAAGTTATAAACTTCGTTTTTAACGCAAACTGTTCATGAAACCTAAAGTTAAAAATTACTATGATTTATAATCAATTTACCAATGTTTTGAAAAACAATGTAAGTTAACTTGTAACAATGCCATACTGAACGTTTCAAAATGCAATCCTTTTCCAGTAATCCATACATTATCCTATTACAACATTAGATAAAATGTAATTTATACCCATTCCTAACTTATTTCAAAGAAGGAACATTTTTCAATTCATCTCTATCACAAACTTATTCCAACAAGTAACCCTTTTCAATTTATCCCTATTTCGAAACTACTTACACAACGAATTCTTTTCAACTCATCTCTATACCAAACCCATTTCAACAAGGAATCCTATTCCATTTATCCCTATTTCAAACCTATTTATACAACGAATCCTTTTCAACTCGACTCTATTCCAAACCTATTTCAACCAGGAATCCTTTTCCACTCATCTCTATACCAAACCTATTTCAACAAGGAATCCTTTTCAATTGATATCTATACCAAACCTATTGCAACAAGGAATCCTTTTCAATTTATTTCTAATCCAAAGCTATTTCAAGACACAATCCTTTCAGTGTCTTATCACGTCAAAAGCTATTTAAAGCAAGGCTTCCATCCAAGTTTCTCCCCCCTCTCCTACCCCCACCCCGGCCAAACCTATTCCAACAAGAAGGTGAATCCTATTCATAGGTATCTATATCCTCTTCCTAGTTCCCTTGAGGTCTTCTCCTCCTCCTCCTCCTCCTCCTCTCTGACCTACTTTCCGCCCATTCAGCAATTCCCATTCCATCTCATTTATATAAGGGCGCCATATAGAGAAAACTGTAAGTAGAGGCCATCTGTTGAATGTGAAGACGACTTTGAATATTCCCGTTTTCACCAAACAACGGAACATAGAAATATTAATGTTCGTCATTTTCTAATTAGTATTTCTTTTTTAACTTTATATATCTTGGAAATACTAATATTAATTTTTTTCTCTAACGGAAAATGTTTTTCTTCTAACTTTTAATATCTTGGAAATATAAATCTTTGGCATTTTTTTGATTAACAGCACTTTTTTAACCCTTTTATGTCTTGGGAATATCATTCTGGTTCGTTTTTACTTAACAGCAAATCTTTCTAACCTTATATACGTAAGGATTTTGTAAGTTTCATGTTCAACGAGCTTTCTTAAAAAATTTATGATAATAACTAAATTTTCAAAGACGGCACAATGAAAAATTACTGATGTTAAGGGACCTAGCACAGACGTCTTCGGCAAAAATATCGACACGTTAATGAATAGATATTTGGCCACATAACGTTCATTCATTTTCAATCAAAACCATTAAGTACGTGTATTATTTTAATAGAATATTTCAACGAAAAATGAGAAAAAAAATAAAAACGATAAACTTATTTAAAAATTGAAAATATATTTTTTTCTTCAAAATAAGTCTATAAATAACTTCCTAACATTCTTTCTATATATGGTTAAATTTATTCGAAATAATCTAAACTTTCCTCATGAATGTTTAAAACAAACGTTGTACTTAATAGATATCACTGACAGTCGTTATCGTGTTGGTCATGTAACGCCCCCCCCCCCTCCAAAAAAAAAAAATTAGATGACCATGTAATGCCACCCCCCAAAAAAAATATTAGTAGTTTAAATGTCCAGGTAACCCCTCCAGTGATAATTTAGATGGTCATGTAATGCTGGCCCCCCAAAATATTAGTAGTTTAGATGTCCAGGTTACCTCTTCAATAATAATTTAGATGTCCGTGTTATGGCGTCAAAGCATATTAATAGTTTAGATGTCCATGTAACCCCTCAATAATAATTTAGATGGCCATTTAATACCGACCCAAAAATACTATAGTTTAGATGTCCAGGTAACTCCAATAATAATTTACATGGCCATATGTCCAGACCTCACAAAAATAAAATAAAAAGCAAAACAACAACTGACATGACCACGTTACCCAGCCAAAAAAACCCAATTTCAAAATTGCAGACTATACTTTAAAATCTCTCCTTCGAGCTGATGAATCTCTTAGCTGTGATTCATACATTACTTCGCTCTCTGAGATCTTGCTGAAGTCTGGAACATTACGTAATTGTACCTCTTTCGAGTCAGGGCAATTTCTTAGTCGCAAACACAATCTCTTCCGAGGTAGCGAAAACCCTTTCAAAATAAGCACAATTTCCTTCTGGCAAGCACAAACGTCATCGAATAAGCAAGCAATGCACTAATACTTTGCAAGCGAGGTAAACAACTCTGCTTAGTTAGATGCTGAATAGCTATAAGTTTCCAACAAACACCTCAACTGTTCATATAGATTTATATTTTTTTTGAGCGAATTTTCTCTACATTTGATTTAATGATAACAATATTAATCAAACTTCAAATATGTGATTCCTTTTTTGGTGAAAAAAAAAAAAAACCTTCAAATTTTGGTGTCGAATAACAATATACTTCAACAGAATGTAATTATTTGAAAGTATCTTAATTAAACTCATAAATTCACTCTATTTTCATTATGTTTTTGTCTCAGTTTTCCTCAATTCCTTTCCTCTTCAGCTTTTCATTTCCTCGTTTTCTGCAACTTGACACCAGGCCTCCCCCTACTCACATGAGGGGAACTCTCCCCTCTTGTGTCCATATTCAAACAACCCCCTCCTGTCCCCATAACTCCCAAGATCCACCCCCCACCTCTCAACATTCCCCATCCTAGACTCCCATGATCCATCCCATACCTTAACCCCCCTAATCCATTCCCCTTCCCCCGTCTCTCCAATACCCCAACCATCCTACCTCATATAGGTTCCCCTCACATAACATTGTTACCCCGCCCCGTAAGTCCTGCAGTACTAAAATCTGCCCCCTCCCCCCACCATTCTTCCCTCCCCTTGACCGTCACCCCAGGGAGAACCAACGTCCTGACCTAGTTAACTGACATTCACCACATAAATGAGACCGGACCTCCCCTGAGGTCATTAAGGAGAGAGAGAGAGAGAGAGAGAGAGAGAGAGAGAGAGAGGAGAGAGGAGAGAGAGAGAGAGAGAGAGAGAGAGATCAAAATAAATGAAATAAAGCAGCAAAGGGGGAGACCAAAGATAAAGATACAAAGAATGGATCATTAAGGAAATTAAATATAAATGCATGAATACAAAGGAAAATTGAACATGAGGAAAAATTACCAATCACGATTATCAAATTAAGATCTAATGAATCAAGAAATAAAAAGGGAAAAATACGTACGCAATTAAAGACAATTAATGTGCAAAACCAATATTGACTTTATTAGCTTCAGTTTTTTCAGCTGCCAAGTCAAAGAGCAGGCAAAGAGGCAATTGCATAATGATATATTCAATAACCAGACAGCCAAAAAAAAAAAAAAAAAAAAAAAAAAAAAAAAAAAAAAAAAAAAAAAAAAAAAAAAAAGAGAGAGAGAGAGAGAGAGAGAGAGAGAGAGGAGAGAGAGAGAGAGAGAGAGAGAGAGAGAGAGAGAGAGAGAGAAATCAGAGTAATAAATCTACGACCGGAACAGAATTATGTTTCCCACAAAATGGAGTGCCATTATTAGCCATAGCAGCGAATTATGTACCTGATGGTTATTCGATGAAGGTGGATCAACAACAATGGGGGGGGGGGTGAAAATAGGCTGTTAGTCTCCCTTCACGAGCAGAGCTCATAAATACATTCATATAAATTTACATACATTGGGTCTGGTAAGTACTTGGAGGGGTGACCAACAAGTAGACGGACGGTACAAAGGCCTCTTGAATATCCATGGGACAAGGAGAGAGGCTATTGATCTGATTAATAGACTTTGAAAGCGTGATACCTTTGGGAACCATGCCAAACCAATATAATAACAACAACAACAACAACAACAACAACAAATCCAGCCGTTTCTAGTCACTGTAGGACAAAGGCCTCAGACAAGTCCTTATTCATGTTTGGGGTTTGGCCAATTTTCATCAACACGCTAGGCACTGTGGGCTGGTGAAATTGAGACTTTAGGCTGATCGCTCATAGCAAACCAACCTAGTATGGGTGGACATGACTAATACAGCTTGGCGACACACATACCCTTTCATCACGTTCAGGTATCCCCACTCAGAAAGGGATACATACATATATATATATAGATAGATGGATATATATATATATATATATATATATATAGAGAGAGAGAGAGAGAGAGAGAGAGAGAGAGAGAGAGAGAGAGAGAGAGAGAGAGAGAGAGAGAGAGAGAGAGAAAGGCGTGCTACAGTCAATCATAAAAATACAATGAACGTCCCCACAATAGAAAGGCATATAGAGAATCCTCGGCTCGCTCCGAAAACAATAAGTCCAAACCACCTGACCTGCCTCAACGTGAAATGCTGAAAGGAAGTTTAAGATATGTACAATAATGCTGAGCTGTGAATACAGAAAACGTATAGAACAGGCCTAAATTCTCTCTCTCTCTCTCTCTCTCTCTCTCTCTCTCTCTCTCTCTCTCTCTCTCTCTCTCCTCTCTCTCTCTCCCTTTTATCTATTTATATATATATGTGTATGTGTTTATATACGTGTGTGTATATATATATATATATATATATATATATATATATATATATATATATATATATATATATATATATATATATGTGGTTGACATGCCTCGTATGAACGTCCTTGCTTGGTAATCGCCAGGCCGGGGTTCGAGTACCGCTCAAACTTTTAGTTCCTTTGGTCTCTGCAACCTCACCATCCTTGTGAGCTAAAGATAGGGGGGTTTGAGAGTGTTTATAGATCTACCGACTGATTCATCAGCAGACACTGCCTGGTCCTCCGTGGTCTTAGCTTGGGTGCTGATCATATGTATATATGGTCAGTCTCTATGACATTGTCCTGCTTGCTAGGGCAATGTCCCTGTCCATTGCCTCTGCCATTCATGAGCGGCCTTTAAACCTTTAAATAAATGTGTAATTCAAAATATGTACGTAAACAAAACATCCATGATGTGTTGTAAGTTTCAGGCTATAAACTAGCTTGGCGAATCCCAGAAATTTTAGGCCCAGCCCTTAACTAATCCAGAAATTTTAGGCCCAGCCCTTAACTAATCCAGAAATTTTAGGCCCAGCCCTTAACTAATCCAACTATCTTGCTCAAACTTCTGCTGTAAGGCAGACAGGTCTCTATATTAATAAATGACTCAACCATTACCCCGGCATTAAAATAAAAATTAATACATAAGAATGAATAAGTAAAAATAGGTGGGAGACCAGCGAATCCTAATGAGATTACCGTCTTCCAGGTCAATAAACACGCCGGGTCACATCATCCCAGCCTGAAGGAGGCATTGTGATATTTTGCAGTTACAATAACACCAAAGGCGTTAAAGTATATTTCATGATATTTATTCACTACAATGGGAATATAATTTTATATATCTTACTGTACGATAGTTGTAATGATATTTCATTATCTTGATCACTTTGCACGTATAAAAATATGAATATTACCTAGTGATATATATTCTCAAGGTTGTTAAAGAAATATACTTTTATATAGGAGTAAGATTTGGACAGGAATAAACCATGGTAAACAAACAGTTTGTGAAGGAATTATTTATTCTTTAAGAATACTATTATTCAAAAATTAATTTTAGCATCATTTTTCATGGCGAGTCTTTGCCTTCGTTTACTTTTTATATATACTTGAAATAACACAATATTTGGTCATTCAAGATTACCAATCTTGATTCTTCTCCAGTGGTTTTTCGTGAGAAAGGGACCACAATTTGTTTGGACTGCTGTATCATAACTACAAAATCTGGGTTTAACTACAAAATCTGGGTTTATAAAGGAACTCTTATTCTAGAACGGTTCAATCTTTAAACAGGTTAACCAAGACTCTAGTTAATAAAATTACATCATCATCCACCTATAGCCAATGAGAATATGCAATTCACGAAAAGTGGCAATTGATATATTGACAGATTGTACTACTAAAAAATTGAATAGGAATTCAACAAATGTTTTATTTGAATATCCACATTTGCTTTGTCTGTCTCTGTACGTGTGGAAGCTTATTTGGAAGGATTTTATAGACTACTTGAAACCCTGCATCTGAAAACGCAGAGAATTTTATGAGTTTATCGATATAAAATTAAGATTGCTCCAAATTAAAATTAATGTTGCAAAAGAATGCATTAAGGTGAGCAACACTTATATTCAGCTTTACATACTTTTACGCATCGATAGCCAACCTAATATACTCAAAATTAATACATAAATACATGCATAGGTATTTATATGTAAGACAAGTTCCTAATAAATTCAAAATCATGTTAAAAATATATATATATAGTTACAGCAAATACGTTATAACGCGGGAAATATACACTGTTAAAAATTGGCCGTAAAAAAAGGCGTTAAAAATCCTGGAATAAATGTTGCCAAGCATTTACTGTTTTAAAATCGGATATATTGACGTAAAAGAGTGATATTACGGTCACTAACCCGTAAAAAATAATAACAAAGTATGGTAACATTACGGTCGCCTATATTTTACTGAAATACGGATAAGAACAATATATTTTTAGGGAGATTTTTCGATTAAAATTACGTTTTTTTTTTTTTAACAGTGTACGTATCAAGTAGGGCCAAATGACCAATTGGTTTTTAACGCTCTGGCGTCACGCACAACCTGTCATTGATATGACAGATCATCAACGCCAAGCGATTATAGAAAAGTGAAATGTAATGCAGAGATGGAGAGTGGCAGGTCGAAATTTTGAAATAAATGAGATAGAATTACAAAAAAAATTTTTATTCATTAGTAATATAATCAATAGTCATCGACGCCCAATAAAAAAATCCGCTTCAACTAATGTTAGGTTACAGAAATCCAATACTAAATCACTGAATAATATCTGAGAGAGAGAGAGAGAGAGAGAGAGAGAGAGAGAGAGAGAGAGAGAGAGAGAGAGAGAGAGAGAGAGAGAGAGAGAGAGAGAGCTAAGTGCTCCTCGAAGCACATGTAGTCACAAGGGCATAATCAACTGCAACATGCATTAGCCGCGTCCACTCCATTAACTGCAAGCACAGCATCCCTCCCTCCCTCCGGAGAACATCTTCCGAGGGGGGACATCTTCCAAGGGGAAACATCCCAGGATGACAAAACTTCCACTTCACAATGGAGGATGTGGCCATGGCACAGGAAAGAAGAAAGGCATTAAGGAATAGGAAAATAGGACGTTCCATCACGAATGTCATTATTATTATCATCATTATTACCATAACTAGTGTACGCGACCCGTCAAGAATGATCGTACAATATTTAGACAGATAGACACACACACACACACACACACACACACAACTCCTTTTAACCAGATCATGACTACTACCTCTACAGTATATTACCCCTACCCGAAGGAACGGGAGACACCGAGTAGTTATACGTCTGGCATTGCTGATGAGCGTGACCGTATAATATATATATATATATATATATATATATATATATATATACATATACATATATATATACATATATATATACATATATATATACATATATATATATATATATATATATATATATATACATGTATGAGAGAGAGAGAGAGAGAGAGAGAGAGAGAGAGAGAGAGAGAGAGAGAGAGAGGAGAGAGAGAGAGAGAGAGAGAGAGAGAGAGAGAGAGAGGGCCATTCGCTTGCTCTTTATAATATAGGGGTGACTCTAATATGTAAAAAAACTAAACTTTAAGAAAAACTTTTTGAAGAGGTTAGAATAATAAAAAGGAAGTGAAAAAAAAATCTAAGTAAAGTCTAATTACAGTATACACCAATCATACCCCCATTATTGTGTCCTACATTCCCTATGTACAAAAGTACTTTTTAAATGCATAGGAAGGGATGGTAGAGTTGGAAAAAAAAAATAAAAACAACAATCCAGAGGCGTGTAACCACTGAAAATGCAATATACTGCCACCTTACATTATTGGTATTCAATATAATGCAAAACACTATAACTATAGGAATCCATAGTAACCTTTAAAAATGGACGGCAGCCTATTTGCATAAACTTATAAGGTTCATTAATCTATGAATTTTATAATAAACTAACGCGATTTTCTTTCTGACCAGTGTTCTTAAAAAAAAATTACTGATTCTTGACAAATTATTCATTTTATTTTACCACTTTTCAAATAAGAGTTCCAGAAATACGCCATAAGTTATTCAAGAAACACATTTTGAAGACTACATACATTCAAGATTACCAACCACTTCACAACAAAAATTTTTCGTTTAACGTGAATGAAAATGTAGAAATTAATGCTGAAAATAAAATTATGTGGTGTCTCTTAGGTGAAATTGTTCAGTATGTCTTTAAACCTTCCATACATACATATAACAAGGCACTTCCCCCAATTTTGGGGGTAGCCGACATCAAACAAATGAAACAGAAAAGGGGACCTCTCCTCTCTACGTTCCTCCCAGCCTGACAAGGGACTCAATCGAGTTCGGCTGGTACTGCTAGGGGTGCCACAACCCACCCTTCCCCGTTATCCACCACAGATGAAGCTTCATAACGCTGAATCCCCTACTGCTGCTACCTCCGCGGTCTTCCAAGGCCCCGGAGGAAGCAGCATACTTCCATACTTCTTCAAATTCTGACGAACACAAAACTATCACTGAAATCGTTGTCCAATATAAGACAGAAGTTTGACACTTCTTCAAAAAGCACATTATTCATATTTTTCCTGTGATCATAAGAATGCTCTTACCACCTAATTAGTTGAACACAACTTTACATTACAATTATACTAAATGTGTGAAACGCGAGATAGCGAATAATTTATCTTCAGGATTCAGTAAATGTCAACTCTACTTTTTATAAACTCCTTATTTACTTCTTAAAGCCAATTTTCCTCCAGGTAATAAATCTTGTAAGAGCGTCTTGGTCAAAGTAATGACCTTAAGTCATGTTCACTAAGAATGTACGAGCACTGACATTGACATTCCAAACTCACGTAACATCGACAATGGTTCTATACCCTCTGTGCAAATCATCATCGGTTTTGTAACTTGTGCGCAAATCGACAAAAGTTATACAACCGTGTACAAATCGACAAAGGTTATACAACCGTGTGCAAATCGACAAAGGTTATACAACCGTGTGCAAATCGACAAAGGTTATACAACCGTGTGCAAATCGACAAAGGTTATACAACCGTGTGCAAATCGACAAAGGTTATACAACCGTGTGCAAATCAACAAAGGTTATACAACCGTGTTCAAATCGATAAAGGTTATACAACCGTGTGCAAATCGACAAAGGTTATACAACCGTGTGCAAATCGACAAAGGTTGTACAACCGTGTTCAAATCGATAAAGGTTATACAACTGTGTGCAAATTGACAAAGGTTATACAACCGTGTGCAAATCGACAAAGATTATACAACCGTGTGCAAATCGACTAAGGTTATACAACCGCGTGCAAATTGACAAAGGTTATACAACGTGTACAATTCGACAAAGGTTATACAATCGTGAGCACATTGACAAAGGTTATACGGCCGTGAGAAAATCGACAAAGGTTATACAGCCGTGAGCAAATCGACGAATGTTATACAACCGTGTGCAAACCGACAAAGGTTATACAACCATGTGCAAATCGACAAAGGTTATACAGCTGAGAGCAAATTGACAAAGGTTATACAGCCGTGAGAAAATCGACAAAGGTTATACAACCATTTGCAAATCGATAAAGGTTATACAACCATACGCAAATCGACAAATGGTTTTATAACCAGTTTGCAAATCATGAAGTATCACATAAGGAAATGATATTCAATATCGATTCACCAATATGAAAAAAAAAAGATAATTGCAAAGACAATTTCAACTGCATACACCCAAACCACATTTGGGTACAAATTCCCACCCACCCCCACCCAACCGCAACTCCCCCCGCAGATACTGACCTACTTTCTCCATTCTCATCTTCGACAGCCACTGGAGACATCCTTTCTTAAAGAGAAAAGATGATGTAGCACTGGTGCCCCCCCCCCCCAAAAAAAGAAGAAAGCGGTGACAACCCATCACGTTTTACAAATGGAGGTACAGCACATACTACAAATGGCCCTAAAGGTTATGCGCTCCTGCAGCAGCTGCAGAAGCTCGTGCCATCATACTGGGAAAAACTAGGCACATTCAAACTAACAATAGTACCCGGAAGGTTTCGTCCATCCAGAGGATTTTGGTTTCATTTTCTTATTTCCGTTCTTAAAGGGGCGATTTCGTTCATATGCTTGATATATATTTTATAGTTAAATATCAGTTATTTATAAATTATTGTTTTTTTTGATTCCTTATAAGATATTCTAATTCAGACCAAATATATGATGGAAATTTAGGGCCAATTGCTTCTACAGCTAGAAAAACACTTTGAGTGCAGACCTCCGCACGGCAGCTTTTTTCTCGAAACCAGCTGGCCTTTCCCAGAATCAATTTAGACCGTTGGCGCATTTGAAGTCTGCGTGAATTCGGTCAACCTTTTGCTCGACCTTGACCTTTGACCTACGATTTTCAAAATTGTGTTATACGTCTCAACAAAACAATTAATCCCTGAAAGTTTCACTACTCTATGAGTAAAATTGTGGCCAAGAAGTTGTTCACAAACAGACAAACGGACAAAAACATAACCTCCTCCCAACTTGGTTGGCTGAGGTAATGAATGGAATGTTTTTTGGAACTTGACTTATAAAAAAAAATATTTACTAATCTTAACTTAATGTCTCATCGTGAAAACAAATTACATAAGAATATCTAAAGTAAGAGAACATTTAAAATAAAACTGAAAAATATATACAAAGCATTCTTCAACCCATTATTTCCAACTAACATTCAGGTCATCTGTATCCAAAATTACTTGGCTTTCACACCTCTCTCCACATGAGACTTGAATCAATATACTGTACGTGTATTCCGCAGAGATAAGCTTTTTTCCACCATTAGACCGCCCATAAAAAAAAGAAAAAAAAATCTATCCTTATTAAACTCGAGTTACTGTGTTGCATGGAAAACAAAATCACAGTTTATTTAACAACTAAAATTCATGTTAACAAATATAAAGCTATCACAGAATTACTGCTACCTTTTTTGTGTGTGGGTATGTGTGTGTATATATAGTGTATATATATATATATATATATATATATATATATATATATATATATATATATATATATATATATATATATGTGTGTGTGTGTGTGTGTGTGTGTGTGTGTATGATTGTATTCGTGAAAATTTATCTTAGAAAACTATATACTAAAATTCTATTAAAATTAAATTACCAAAAATAGGATTACATTCCCAATTTTACAATTACAGCTACTCGATTTACCCAAGAAATGTCAGAGAGAGAGAGAGAGAGGAGAGAGAGAGAGAGAGAGAGAGAGAGAGAGAGAGAGAGAGAGAAAGCGTCTCTCCATCAATATCATCCGCTTTCCCATAACAACACGCCCACGCACATTGTGGGAGTAACTAGCGACCTCCCACATTTTGTATGCCGAACGAACGAACCTCCTCTGACATTACGGGCCTAGCGACAGTGACAGCCTTCAGCTGAATTAACATATCTGCAAATTTTGAACGGAAATTATAATACGAAATCTGCTGAATTGACAACAACAACAACACAACAACAACAAACACTCCTACTACTACTTGTGTTGTACTTGGCGTGTTCCGGACGATCATGTTTTGTACATGTCAATTTGGCTGTGTGATAGTCAGCCTGGGTACTTTGTATAAATTGATCTCTGAGTTCTCTATATTAATCGAGTAGGCATCAGTCAATTTGTCTTGTAATAATTGACAACAACAACAAACAACCCTACATCTTGTGTTGCCATTGGCGTGTTCTAGACGATTCTATTTTGTACATGTCAATTTCGCTCTGATAATCAACCTGGATGCTTTGAGTAAATTGATTTCCGAGTTCCTTATACTAATCGAGATTGCATCAGTCAAATTATCTTGCATTAAACATCCCGAAGGTCTTCAAATCCTATCTGGTTGATTTACAATCCCTAGCTTCAATATAATCACCCTAGGCGTTTCTAAATGACTATAAAGTTCAACCAAAGCTCCTTAAACCTTTATAGGGAGGTTGATATTAAGTTAGAAGGTCACAACATGTTTCAACGACTCGAAAGGTGGCTGACCAGGTTAAAGAGATACGTTAAGGGTGATATAATGAAAGAATGATCATTACAAACAAAACGGAGAGGAACAAATTTACAATGCAAAACTGATACACGGTAACAATTTGTCCTATATAACAAAGAGCAATATGTATGGCTATATATATATATATATATATATATATATATATATATATATATATATATATATATATATATATATATACACACACATATATATAATATATATACATATATATATAATATATACATATACATAAAAATATATACATATACACAGATAATACATATATATACAGTATATATATATATATAATATATATATATACAGTACACATATATATAATATATATACATATGTATATATATACACACATATATATACATATACATAAAAATATATACATATACACACATAATACATATACATACAGTATATAATATATATATATATATATATATATATATATATATATATATATATATATATATATATATATATATATATCCATCAAGCTCAGCGGTATTGAATGAAATGACATATGAATACTCAGTCTCTCCCCATCCCTCGGCAGGAGGAGAGAGTAGTCATACACTGATGAGACGGGGTACCCTGAGAGGTACACTCGGAAACCAAAATTTCCCACAAATTATTGAAATTGCCGGGTTGTAGTTAGGATATGGGGATGGGGAAGGGGAGGGACTGGGAAGAATTGAATGTGCGTGCTTGCGTATGTGTGCTTATCTATCTATCAATATGTAACTGTCAATTTTGACGGCTCAAGTACACTAGTAATAATTATATTGGTACTATAACATCATAGACTGTATACCCAGATCCTCTGTCAGCCATAGCTTGCCCTCAGATAATCTCCTAAAATAATTTAACTTAAATCTCATGGCATTCAAGTGTACATTGAGAGAGAGAGAGAGAGAGAGAGAGAGAGAAGAGAGAGAGAGAGAGAAGAGAGAGAGAGAGAGAGAGAGAGAGAGAGAGAGAGAGAGAGAGACCCTCTGTAAGCCACAGCTTCCCTTCAGATAATCTACCAAAAGCAATTATACTTAGCCCCATGACTTTCTAACGTACACTGTAGAGAGAGAGAGAGAGAGAGAGAGAGAGAGAGGAGAGAGAGAGAGAGAGAGAGAGAGAGAGAGAGAGAGAGAGAGAGAGAGAGAGAGTCAGGCACAGCTTTCCTTCAGATAATCTCCTAAAATCAAACACACTTAACTTCATGATTTTCTAATGTACATTGAGAGAGAGAGAGAGAGAGAGAGAGAGAGAGAGAGAGAGAGAGAGAGAGAGGGAGAGAGAGAGAACGGACTCAAGTGAATATCAATTATGAAAAAGGGCGTGGAATCGATAATGATAATGAAGGCAGGAGCAGACAGGTATTTGCTCCGTGACATGATATTCTGAGGAAAGCCACACAGGTCCCCATCATTTTATCCGGAATAATAATAATAATAATAATAATAATAATAATAATAATAATAATAATAATAATCAGATCCGAAAAGGTTCTGACAAGGAAATCTCAAACCATGAATCCAAAGAAATATGTTGATGGATTACAAAAATGAGCCTGCTGACATTTCAGGAGCCATTTTTGGAGTCCTCTCCAACGAAGTTGTCAAAACTATTCTCTAACAAATTTGTCAAAATCATTCTCCCACGAATTTGTCAAAATTATTCTTCAATAAATGTCAGAATTATTCTACAACAAATTTGTCAAAAATATTCTCCAACAAATTTGTCGATATTATACTCCAACAAATTTGTCAAAATTATTCTGTAACAAATTTTTCAAAATCATTATCCAACAAAATTGCCAAAATTAGTCTCCAACAAATTTTACAAAATTGTTCGAAAAATTCAAATTCAAATAAAACGAAAATCAAGATCAGCGTATATAATTTAACTTCTCTTACTATTCCCTCTTCGTTGTTTATATAAGAGAGATCTATTTAAACGTTGTTACTGATCTCAAGATATTTTATTTTGTTATTCATTATTCCCTATAGCCTATGTTTTATTTTATATTTGCTTATTTCCTTTCCCTACTGGGCTATTTTCCCTGTTAGAGCCTTTGGGCTTATAGGATCCTACTTTTCCAACTTTAGCAAGTAGTAGTAGTAATAATAATAATAATAATAATAATAATAATAATAATAATAGCATCCTACTTTTCCAACTTTGATTGTAGCTTAGCAAGACATAATAATAATAATAATAATAATAATAATAATAATAATAATAGCATCCTACTTTTCCCACTTTGGTTGTAGCTTAGCAAATAATAATAATAATAATAATAATAATAATAATAATAATAATAATAATAATAACAACAATAATGCCTTAAAAATATTTTACATACTCCAGCCACCAGAGTTACACCAACCAAAGCGTATATCTCGTACAAAACTTTAATACTACTTTCTTAAGATTACTTCTCTTAAAATAGATCCTGACCTTCTTTTACCAACTTTCCCCATCCAAGAGATCAAAAATTTTCGAGCAGGATTCCACTAGATTAAGAAGAACGACCATCTGCTCTACGTTTCCCTTCGATCAGCCGTTACTTCCAATCAGCTGACATAATAGGATCATATTCTTTCGGACTTCTTGGAAATCCGGTAACCTGATGTCGCATCAGATTCCAGACATCTGATGTTTGTAAGATCTGATTCCTTGCGTCTGTTGTATTTACAAAGCTTTGATTATTTTATGTTACATGTTTGTAAACATTAGTACTTTGTTTGTTACTTGTTTGTAAGTTTTGATTCTTGAAATGTGTTACAGGCCTATAAGCTTGGGTTTACAAACTCAGACAGGTTTTAAAGCTTTGAATCTTTTTTTGTTTTTAACCATTGATTTATTTCAATAGGTTGATACAGTCAAATACAAATTAAAAAAAACAGATTCTTTTAATTCCGTCGATAATGCTTATTGAAAATTAAACCATGTACATAAAGAAAATGTTAAATACCAATAAGCTAAATTACGATCTACGTAACGAGCAGACATATTTCGAGTCACCATGTATTGATTTCTTTCTTATTTACATTTTTTTAGAGCCATGATAAAAAAACCTTGGGACACACTATATTAAAACGAGCAGTTAAGGGAAAATGATAGGGTCAGACAAAGCAATGTATTAGCAAAGAATTTCTCAATCAATCATTATTGCTCTTGAAAATGCCCTTAGTTTTCTCAACAGGAGCAAATGGTTATTATAGATAATTCTTTGGCATGATATAATATACTCATTTCCATGGTAGAAATTACATACTAAAGCAATTCTTATCTTATTATAAAGCTAGACGCACATACCCTAGGATATTTTAAGATTAAATCTATTGCATTGGTATAACTGACCAATGAAAGTATTTCATAGTAATACTAAGAGCTTTACATATTAGGAAGCGGCACCGTACTTCAAAAGCTTAATAAGAGACGTAAACTGATCTCGGAAATCATGCACCAGATGCATCGTACTTTAGAACAAAAGTCATCGTACATTCGAGTCCATAATCTACCCGGTTCTCGTACGTTCATATTAAAACGTAAAAATAATGAGGCCATTCTTGGATCGCAATATCTCAGCGGATGATAAATGGCGAAGGAAAGGAAAGGAAATGAATGAAAAGGAATGAAAAGGAAAGGAAAGAAATGAAAAGGAAAGGAAAAGAATGGAAAGGAAGGAAATAAAGAAAGGAAAGGAAATGAAATGAAGCAGGCAAGCACAAGCATCTTAGCTCTGGCAGCAGAAGCAGTTTCAAATCACAAGCAGAAGCAGGCTATCCTGGAGCAAAATACCAGGAGAGAACATCGATTCCTCCCACGCTCTGCGTACTCCTTCCCCTTCGATTACCGCAGAGAGAGAGAGGAGAGAGAGAGAGAGAGAGAGAGAGAGAGAGAGAGAGAGAGAGAGAGAGAGAGAGAGAGAGATACAAATCCCATAAATCTTCACTCAACTATTTTTATGTGCAAATCCATATTTTCCCGAGGCTATTACGATTTTCCTTCTTTCAAAGGGCAATTTTATTTTTGCTTGTATGGTGGGTACATTTATAATCAAGTCTTCCATAAATATCTTTTCATCATTTGCTTTTTCTCTTCTAATCAAAAAACAAACACTTTTTACTTTCATATTTACTACTACACCGTATATACAAATAGCTTCCAATGAAAGAAGACATGAATATACGGAAAATAATAAACACACATACACACATTATATATATATAAAGTGGCTTATTTGAATATATATATATATATATATATATATAATATATATATATATATATATATATATATATATATATATATATATTCAAATAAGCCACAGATACCCTTTAATATTGAATTCGGCCTAACATGGAATCTCATATCCATAGAGAAATCCCAATAATGGTGAATATCCCAACGAATTCTAGTAATAAAATTACCACACACACACACACACACACACACACACATATATATATATATATATATATATATATATATATATACATATATATATATATATATACATATACATATACATATATACATATATTTATTACATCATAAATTATAAAACAGAAGAGCACATACGTCACATGCACACGTCAAACTATCCAAAGAGCACCCCGACATTATTTCAAACAGACTAATATTCGACCTATACAAAAAGGGACCTCTACTTGAGTGGCTTTCTTTGAATGCCAACCACAGATAAATATTCCCACAAAAAGGAGGGGAAAGCATTACATTATTCGGAATTGAAAGTTCCACGTATTATTTGAATAGGTATGCATTTAAATGTTTAAAGGCCGCTCATGAATGGCAGAGGTGTACCAACCGTGTGTCACATAATTGTACATAATTCCTTTTGTATATATTATGCTTGTATCTTCGCTCTTCCCTCGCACTAAAAAGAACCAGAATAAACATGTCTGCGTGTCGCCTATGTAACATTGTCATTTTCTCGAACATGTAATTTCCTGTTGCCTTGAGGTTTTGTATATAAAGAAGAGTGTTCCATAACAAAGGAACTCAGTTGCTTTCACACTGCCTTTGAGTTCACAGCCTTTCTCTCGGCACCGTCGCAGAGGCAAGGGACAGCGACATTGTCCTAGCAAACCTTACAATGCCTTAGAGACTGACTATACATACATATGATCAGCGCCCAAGCCCCCTCTCCACTCAAGCTAGGACCAGGGATTGCCAGACTATGGCTGATGATGAGTCAGCAGATAGACCTATAAGCTCCGTCAAACACCCCTTCCTTAGCTAACAAGATGGTGTGATTGCAGCGACCAAAGGAACTAACGAGTTTGAGCAGGACTCGAGAACCCTAGTCAGGGACGTCTCACTCTTAAACATAGTAAACAAAAAGGGGTGTAGGGAGAATGGTGTGTCAATGCCACTTGATATTTTATAATTTACGAGCAAGTATTTTATTAAAAACAATTATAAAATAAGTAAAATAAATGGTGTTTCATTTTGATTCAACGAAAAATAAATAATTTATAAAATCAGAGCATAGCTGCAGGTCTTCGGAAACATCAAAAGTATAAACAATTAATTAAATTTTCTAATAACCACATTATATGCTAAAAAAAAAATGTGAAAGACATTTCCGGGTCTCGTTTTTCGTTCAAAAAAAAAAAAAAAAAAAAAAAAACCATAAATGAAGGGGGCAAATATAAAGAAATATACCAAATCCGCCAACCCACAAGAGTTGACGAGAAGTCAAACCATGCCATGCTAATATAAAATGCTTCTGGTAAACATTAAAACATTAATATTTCAATTAGAGGAAACCCCAGGCATACTTTTATAAAAACAAACTACTTGCACAGCAGCAGTTTCTACTACTGTTAGGAGATTTTACATTTACTTATCTAATAGTACAAAGCGAACTTTTCTTATTTCGTTTGCATTAAAAATGGGGCATATAAATATTTATTTATGAAACTGATTACTTCCTAATAAGACTGTATTTGTCAACAAATATATGAAGTTAATAAAACTGAGTCATATGCTGAAAAAACTAAAACTATATAACAAAAAAAGGAGAAACGTACTTGAGATCGGATATAGAAACATAAGTAGTTTCTATCAATAACACCTTATTTTACATGAGACAAAAACACACAATCTCTCTCTCTCTCTCTCTGCTCTCTCTCTCTCTCTCTCTACTCTCTCTCTCTCCTCTCTCTCTCTCTCTCTCTCTCTCACCCTAAACCGATGAAATATCAGGTGGCTGACACACCCATTCTCCCTTCCAAGTAAACCCCGCGGTGCCAAATTAAAGTCATTTCTGCTTCCTAACCTAAATACCAACCCATCTCATATGAGTCCTAAATTAAATGTGAAAAACAAGAATCCATTTCCGTTCCACTGCCACACACACCTGTTTAGCAATTAAGCAAATCACCTTGTCACACACCTCCTTAAGCTCAAACAAGATCAGATGTCGGCTTCACTACAGACGCTACATTTAAATAACACGGTTTCCTTCGATTGACCCAGTTACCTAAACGAGACGTGAGTAATTTCATTAAAATATTCTCTAATAAAAAAAAAAAAAAATCGGTTGGAAAAATATGAGTA
>NC_090752.1:9545634-9620634 GCF_036898095.1 Palaemon carinicauda
AAAAGTGCTTGCAATTTGATACAAAGAGACGGGCTGAAAACCGTTTAGACTAACAACCTATAGATTTAATATATATATATATATATATATATATATATATATATATATATATATATATATCCGATATATACATACACAAAAACACACACACACACATATATATATACATATATATGTGTGTATATATAAACACACATATATATATATATGTGTGTGTGTGTATATATGTGCGCGCTTGGTGTAGGTGTGAATAATAATTCGATAAACTCAACCTCATATCATAACTCGTAGCTTCGAAACTAACCGGACTTTCCTTTCAACCTTGCTTATGAGAAAAGATTTGTAATGGCTGATGTACAATACATCAATAATTGACCGATTGATTGATTGATTGATTTCTCCTATATCACGGGTAAAAAAGCGTGGGCAACATTGTAATGTGTTAAAGTTAGTTTTTACCATTATACTGGATGTCTTTCGCTGGTTTACATAACAGGAGACATTTCATTTATCTATCTACATTACTCTTCTATATAATGAAGAGCAAATGTGGTTATATATATATATATATATATATATATATATATATATATATATATATATATATATATATATATATTTTATATATACATATATATATGTATATATACACATACATATATATACATATATTATATATACATATACATACATATATATATACATATATTAAATATATACAGTACATATATATATATATATATATATATATATATATATATATATATATACTGTATATTGACAAGCTACGCGGCAACCACTCGGAAACGACCATCTCTCACAACTTACCCAAACTGCCGTGTAGTAGTTAGGAAAGGAGGAGGGAGTGGGAAGAGTTGAATGTGTGCGAGTGTGTGCATATCTATCTAAATATTTAGCAGACATTATTTGACGGGTCGAGTACACTAATATACATATACTGTATACATTCTACTACTACTACTACTACTACTATTACTACTACTATTACTACAACAATGCAGCTGTTTCTAGTCCACTGCAGGTCTGGAGTTTGGCCAATTTATACTGGCCAGTGTAAATTGGTGATAGTGGGACCTCTTCGTCTGATCGTACAGCAGACCAACATAGTACGGGTGGCCATGACTAGTATAGCTTAACTAGTCATGGCGATACGCAAACCCTTTCACAAAAGAAAATTACGCAGCTATGTTACAAATGTATGAGCTAAGTTTCAAGATGCGCCAGTCATTAATTAAAATCAACGTGCTCTTGTAACAAGTGACTATTATTCTATCTACCGAGTTGACGATACGCATGCAAACCAATTTATGCAGTCTGCAAACTAATGAGAGAGAGAGAGAGAGAGAGAGAGAGAGAGAGAGAGAGAGAGAGAGAGAGAGAGAGAGAGAGAGAGAGTGTTAAACACAATGGCATGATACTGATAGAGAAAACACAACTATAAAAGTTGAATATTAGCAGATAGTAGATTGATTGATTGAAAGTTTTCTGGCATCCTGACATCTTAGCAGATAGTAGAGCATAGTATTATATATATATATATATATATACTATATATATATATATATATATATATATATATATATATATATATATATATATATATTATAGCATACATTCTCTCTCTCTCTCTCTCTCTCTCTCTCTCTCTCTCTCTCTCTCTCTCTCTCTCTTCTCTCTCTCTCTCTCTCTCTCACTATATATGTAATATAACAAATTGAGCATTCTACGGTCGCATCAACCAAGAATGCATATAAACATTCCAAACATTCCAACTCATCAGACAAGAATGCAAATAGCCATTCCACAATCCGATCTCCCATGGATAGAAACGATCATTCCATTAACTCTTTCAAGAATAAGATCATTTAATAACAATAACAAAGCTATTAGGCCTTTTAAAAAGTCTAAATTCCCTCACGTCACCATTAGTCATCTTATGACATCGTGATGTGCAGTGCTTCGGAGGGCTTACTGGGCAAAGAGCTGATGAAACTGTGGGGAAATCCTGTATCAGGATGAAGACACGCATCCTTCATTTGCATCTGAAAGGCATTCTTGGTCGCATTTAAATATGATAATAGGAAATAGCTTGTATGCAATATTCTACATCGCTTCTAACTTCATCTCCCCTATATAATAGAGCAATTGTCTGGCTTATATATATGTATGTATGTATGTATGTATGTATGTATATATATATATATATATATATATATATATATATATATATATATACATACATATGTATATATGTATATACATACATATATATACATATACATACATATGTATATATGTATATATATACATATACATACATATATATACATATATATATATATATACATATGTAAATATATATATGTATGTATGTGGATTTATGTGTGTGGATGTATGTATATAAATTATATACACATATATGTGTATATATATATATATATATATATATATATATATATATATATATATATATATATATATATATATATATAAATATATAGCGTCAGAGTGAGCTCTCCCCGCCCTCTCACCCTGGTAAGAGGGCGGTGCATGTGTGCATATATAAATATTCAGCCATCAATTGTGACAGGTCGCGTACACTAGTAGATAAATAGAAAAGAGTTGTGTTAACGTTTTCATTACGCAGTAATAACTTGTAAGATTATGTAATGGTCAAGTAAAAACAAAAATCTTTCACCATCAACTCCTGAGTGAAGATGGGCCTTGCGGAGCCACTTCAAAGCCCCTATCTTCCAGATTTCAACTCTGACCTTTCGTATCCCTCCAAAAATAGACCATTTGGATTATAACTCCCCCATACACTACTTTTCTTACCGAGATTTTGTATCAACATCATAACGGTTTTCAACAATGTCCTGCTTCGGCTAAGAAGCTGCCATCAATGCAAAAGCAAATTACAAGTCACTGCCAATTCGATGTTTTAACCCTTACGTCAAGGATGAACCCACAATGCAGCAAACTTCCATTCCTATCAAAAGGCTCATCAGTAGGGTTATCGAATAGCCACACAAACATTGCACTGCTCATTCCTACACGCTCTATTGGATTCCAGCATAGTGTGGCCATTCGTTTCAACATCAATTTCACTAAGTTTATCAAGATCTATCCAATTTTCCTCTCCATACAAATTTTCCCCTGAAAAGTATCTTCCCAACTTACCCCTCTACAAGAAACCCCACCCTCCACCATCACTAGCCAATAAAAATAATCTACCTGCATAAAAAATGCATTGTATATCCATAAGTTTTCCTAAGTGTAACATCGATAGTCTACAGTCAATATTAAGCTTCTTCCAGATATCAGAAACAGAACTTACGGTCCAGTGTCACGTTTACTCAAATTACAGTGATATTTGATTAGTTATGTAACACCACTACTACAACAAAAACAACTTAAATAACAACTACTACTACTGTTTTTTAATAAAAATATCATTAATAATAATAATAATAATAATAATAATGTTAATAATAAATCAACATTTGCTTTGAGAGAGATCATAATATTCTAGTTGGTAACACCATCTTGCCTACCAAGATAGAAAACCAAAGATTTTACTCTTAGGTGAGGATCAGTGATGGGCATGCTCCATTGATGATGATGATGATGATGATAATAATAAACAGTAAACAAATAATAAAAAGATAAAGTAATGACACCAATAGTTAAACTGTGTGCTTACAGATATGAATAAGCTAAAGGCGGCAGTCGGAGGAAAAAAAAAAATCGGTTTGAACTGAAAGTTTAGGAATTGTTTAAAAACTGTTAGTTGTGGCAGCTGACAATTTCTATTATTATTTACAAACATCAACGGTGGTTAAATAAATTAAATTATTAACTTTGTTTTTCTTACATGCATCTTTGGTAAAACGAACACGCTAGTAAAAGGAAATGGATAATAATACAAATGAGATAAAAGCCAATTAAGTATCAGCGTAATTAATATAATACATAAACAATATTACGAGAAAAGTAACGTAACATGAATTAGCCTTAATGTATACGATTATTTACATAATTCAATCTCATAGCTACCTGTGCAACGAAAACACCATCACATATAAAACCTTACCTGAAACTATGTCATACCTCAAACTTCCATTATACTGAAAATCACTCACCTGAAAAAATGCAAACAAAAATAAATTAGCAAAACAACCCCAGTAAGCAAAACAAACAACCCACACTTATGCTTAACAAATTTATAGGTTGAAACGTAAATATAGATATATAAATTCAAAATAAGAGAAAAAAAATAAATTTTTCATTGAAACGTAAATATAGATATATAATTTAAAGTAAGAGAAAAAAAATAAATTTTTCATTGAAACGTAAATATAGATATATAATTTAAAGTAAGAGAAAAAAAATAAATTTTTCATAAGACAAAGACTAGTTTTTCAACGAAAACATAAATAATTACATTACCTAAGGTTTATAAACAATATACAGCTTGTATAAAATTAAAGTAATATATCACTTACATTTACTTAAAATATATTACTTATCATAAATTTCTGAAAAAAATATCAAATGTTAAATAAAAGCGATTGATATACAAGCAGATATGTACCGCTCTACTCGGAATATTCATACAATGCCACAAGCTATAATACTTGCTTCTAATAGCCAGGCCTTCTCCATCATGAGGCTTAATACTACACAGTATTCTAGAAGTTTTATACCAGCTTTTACCAAGTTGTGGAATGATCTTCCTAATCGGGTAGTTGAAACAGTAGAACTTCAAAAGTTCAAAGTTGGAGCAAATGTTTTTATGTTGACCAGGCTGACATGAGTCTTTTATAGTTTATATATGACATATCTGTTTTTGACGTTGTTAATGGTTTGTATAGGACATATCTGTTTTTACGTTGTTACTGATTTTAGAGTGATTTGTTAATTTGTTTTCATCATTTGTTTATTTCCTTCCCTCACTGGGCTATTTTTCCCTATTGGAGCCCTTGGGCTTGTAGCATCTTGCTTTTCCAACTGGGGTTGTAGCTTGGCTAGTAATAATAATAATAATAATAATAATAATAATAATAATAATACTAAAACAAATTCTGTAGATGAAAATAGTCTTGGATAATTAAACCACCTTAAAAACGTATTTATAATCTCTAGTCTGGGTAAACCTTACCAACGCCTTTAATTAGATAATTTAAAGGTAGCGACGTTACAAAATGCATGGAGCATATGTATATTTGCATACAATAGTATTTTACATTTAAATAGACAGATACGCCACATTACGCAAGATAAACAAATGGAGAAACATATCTATGTATGATATTAATCCATAAAGGTTGATACGCTGGTAAAATCAATCCTTCTTTACAATAGATCGATTAACACTAATTGCGTAAAGAATGATTATTCATTAATGAAAATTAATTAATTAATACGTATTTGTTCCAGAATGAATTTAGAAAGGAACATGTTTACTTGCAGAGAGAGAGAGAGAGAGAGAGAGAGAGAGAGAGAGAGAGAGAGAGAGAGAGAGAGAGAGAGAGAGAGAGAGAGAGAGAGAGAGAGAGAGAGAGAGAGAGCTTTGTAATGAACTTGAAATATACATTTCGTGGAATAAAAAAAAAAAAAAAAAAAAACATGTACTAAAAAAGCCATATCTCCACAAATCCAAATCTTTACTTAAGGATAATACGAGAATTCTCTACCAAGATTTTATCTAATGTAGTATGAATTGAAAAAAATGGAATACTGTCATATAAATACATCACAAGCATTAAAGCGAATCTCTTCTATATACCATAAATCCTCCAAAATATAAATAATTCCTTCGGTTTTGCAATGCAAGTTGAAACTTCATGCGGATTCGTTCGCATACCATCGCATAACTAGAGGGGCACTCAGTAGAGCGCAGACCTCCGCCGCGGCAGCTTATTTCTCGACCTTGACCTTGACATGTATTAATTGGCATGGATTTTAGTACGCTCAAATATGAACCAAGTTTGAGCTCTCTGTGGCAATGATGTCCAAACTTATGGCTGATTACGTGAACTGGAAATTTTGCTTGGTCGTGACCTTGACCTTTGACCTCAACCTTCCAAAATTTAATAATTTTTCAAGTTTTTATTTAAGAGTTAATCCCCTGCAACTTTCATTACTCTACGATTAAAATTGTGGCCAGGCAGCTGTTCACAAACAAACACACACACAAAAACAGGGGTTACCATAAACTCCTTCCAATTTCGTTGGCGGAGGTAATTACGTTTTATTACGCAAAGGGAAAGCCCAATCTTGCTATCGACCACAGCCACACGAAAGAAGCCGGAAGTGAAGATAACCTGATATGGCATTTCCTTTAATTTTTCATTTCATTCCGGAACCTTCATTACATTATCTTCGCAAATCTGATGATAAACGAAGCACATTTCCACGATCCATCAAGGATTTCTGTAATTTCCCAAATTTCTATTAACATATAACAGATATACATTATTTTCCTGAATATATCAACTGCAAGTTATTATTATCTTTAAACTGGGCTCCACAAGGCACTAGAAGAGTTGGAAGACCAAGGTCTACATGGCTGGGGATTATGAAGCGTGAAGTAGATGATGAATGGAGAAGCATTGATTTAAAAGATCAAAATGGAGACGACTGGCGAAATCTAATCGAGACTCTTTGCGTCAATAGGCGTAGGAGGAGATGATAATGATGATGATTATATGAATGTATAGCTCAGATTCCAGAGCTCTCTTGTATACTGAGTTTCTTTCTCGATAAAAATATACTATTTCACACCAACTTACCCATATCATAAGCTACACATGAAAACTATATTTAATATAATCAATATATCAAATTTCTATTCAATCCTTACCGGTAAAAATAATTGTGTAGTCAAACCAAATAAAATAAAAGTTAACTAACGAGATTTCTGGGCCGTGAACAAATAAACGTAACAGTTAACTGCTACAAACTGTTACCTAACTAGTCACGTGTGAGCTGGGGAGCTTGAAAGTTGTGTACAGTCACTCATAAAAGTTAGTGGATGTCGGGGTGTTCGAGAGAGATTTCCATTTCATTCCTTTCTGGACGACAGGTGTCTGGATGCGCAAAACCGGTCAAACATTCAACTAGATATTTCGTGCTCCCAGACACCTGTCGTCCAGAAAGGGGTGAAAATAAGATCTCTCTCAAACACCCGGACATCCACCAATTTATATGAGTGACTGTACAATATCAATATTGTTTTATCACCTTTGAAACTTGCCATTCACATACACCGTTCGAAATATCAGCAAATGAATATAATAATTGCTCGGAAATAAATTGCACCATTTTCACATTTCCTCGCGTCGTTTCGTTTCATAAAAAATGGAAAAAATATAAGATTACCTTAAAAAGTAACGCAATTTATTAATGTGAATTGTACGAATTATATAAGAAGTTAATGACTCACATTCTCAAGTAAACATCATAGGTACTGAACTTTTGAAAAATTAGAAGACGGGAGACTTCACTATAGTTTTCAAATATATCACTAATGAGCCACTCAAAATATACTCAAGACGAAGGTACACAAAATATCTTTTCAGCAAATACCTAGGGAAAAAATCTTATGAAGCCAAACTAAACTCGTATATACATACGTATACTTCTCCCATTATGTTAAACCTATTAAATATTCACATTCAATAAGCCTAAAAGTACATAAGAAATCTACTTGTCATAATTATGTATATAAACACAATTTTAATATATATATATTTTAGATACCTAATGTTCAACAGTTAGCGTACTTCAGCGTGTGCAGAATCTGCGTACTGATATAGATATATCTTTGGCACCGTCGTTCAATTAGTTCATTATGCATGTTGCATACGATTTTTCATAACTCTGACCATCCCTTACATTCAGATCTCCCTGGACAATTCTATCCTGTTCGTAATACTAGGCATGCAGTAATTCTAATAGCCAGGCCTTCTCCATCATGAGGCTCAATACTACATAGTATTCTAGTTTTGTTCCAGCTGTGACCAAGTTGTGGAATGATCGTCCTAATCGGGTAGTTGAATCAGTAGAACTTCAAAAGTTCAAAGTTGCAGCAATTGTTTTTATTTTGACCAGGCTGACATGAGTCTTTTTATAGTTTATATATGACATGTCTGTTTTTGATGTTGTTAACAGTTTATATAGGAAATATGTTTTGACGTTGTTACTGTTTTTAGAATGATTTATTGTTAATTTGTTCTCATCATTTATTTATTTCCTTATTTCCTTTCCTTACTGAGGCTATTTTTCCCTATTGGAGCCCTTGGGCTTATAGCATCTTTCTTTTCCAACTACGGTTGTAGCTTGGCTAGTAATAATAATTATAATAATAATAATAATAATAATAATAATAATAATAATAATAATAATAATAATAATAATGTATACAGAATCTAGGTTTCGCATAATTACGCATTCTGCGTATTTCTTTACTGTTTTATTCATATGTATATGATTAATGCAGGAAATACAGACAAAATTTAAAACTCTAATACATCGAACCTCAGGATTATTATTTGAAATAAAAAAGCAAAACATAAAATAACGTTCAATATAGCCACGAGAATCTCAATCCATAACCGTTAATGTCAATAATTCAATGCAAATCTCAAGTCACGCGACTGGACTCTCCTGCATAATATTCTAAATCTCTTCCACATATATATTCTCTTAACAAGAACATACGGCTAAAATTACTGCCAGATCTTTGCTATGACAGGATATATAATGTTTAATAAGCTTCCAGAAGACTAAACTTAATGCCAAATCTTTGCTCAGATAGCATCTATAATATATTATGTTAATCAAAAATATTATTGAATGGAAACGATCTTCCTTAATAAGTGACTATTGTTTTGAAACATCCTTCGACTTTTGCATAAAAGATTTCTAATCATATGTGTTAAGTTTTATATCTACAGTAATGTAAATACCTAATGATATCAATTCAATAACAACAACATTGAGGGCACAACTGCGCCAATTAATGCATATCAAAATAAAGTATGTATTTGCTTAAAACTACTTACATGGCATCACAAACTGTTTCATTCATAAGAAAAAAAATAGTAAAAATACTATAAATTTCTTTTATACAAAATACCCAATGGATCTCGTGGGTATTCTTACTATTCAAAAAGACATCAGTATGTTACATTTCTTCTTGATATCTGATTAATAACGAAAAACTTAATTTTGCTAAAAAAAATTTCAGCTCTATAACATTACATTTATATTCCCACAAAATTAACCATCCAATTTCCATCTCCAAAGGATTCACAACCAAGTGCCAAATGCTATAATAGCAAGAACATGCAAAATGACTTGAGATACTACACCCAGACAACATATGACCTGTCGTTACAAGACGTGGCGAATTATTCCCTTAAAAGTGCATAAGAAACAAACCCATTAAAGATTATACATTAATGGATGCACATACATAATTTAGAAAAAATAAACGATGTTAACATCAAGACAAGAGAACTAAAATGTAAAGTTAAAAAAATGGTGCCTTGAAGAAAGTGAAATACCATAGATTCCGATGTTGCATCACAATCACATTCATACAAATGAGAAAAACATCTTTGGGAGAGGTTTTACAAAACTGTGGTAAATAGGCGGTAATCAACGGCAATTTAATAGGCAACGATACTTGATAAAATATTACGTAAAGGAAGACAGTAAAATGTTAGAAGAGTAATATAAGTTAACAAGATTATTATTTTTTACGATAGAGCTAAAACATAAGAAGGGTAGTTGAAACGAGTTTATTTAGTTATATAAAAAGTCACAGGAGAAGGGGTAAATTGAATTGTAACTTGGAGACAAAAGAAAATTAAATATAACATAAAACCGTGCAAACAGGATTTAATACCGAGGGGCGATACTGAAACAGGGAGATTAATATCCCTTCAACAATACAGGAGTGGGCCCTTCTGCAGGAGAAGGGTCAACGATATGTAAATATTCAGTAAACACCAGTAAAAAAAAAATCCACTTCAATAATGAGTAGGTGAAAACACTGCATCATTAAAAAAACAATTACCCGAGATATAATGCAATTACGTGTGGAAAAAAACTTGGGAGATAAAACTTATCTTTACGTTTGAAAACTTTTCAATATAAATTACAAAGTACATAGTGTGACTTACAATGGTGGTTTATTGAAAAAAAAGACCATCACGAAAGTTTTTTTTAGAAAGAACAAACAATAACAAATGTGACGATATATCAATGAAATACAGTGATATGTTTCTGGGGGTTCTGTATAATTTGAATTAAATGAGAAGAGCCCAATGTAATTATAATGATAGAAATGCCAGCATCGTAAAATCTTCTGTTAGTATAAAAAAGCAAAAAATTTTAGTTTTTATATGGCAAGGAATGCCCAAATGGTAGCCTCCCTCATAAAATGAGGCCATAATCAAATACTAGAGAAAATTTGCAACATTCTAGGTTAAGTAAATCATCAACCTTTACTTATACATGGTAGTAAAAATGTTGGCTTTTAACAGGCAACCTAAAGAGTTCTGAACCAAGCTCCTCAAACATTAGTTTTTACCAAGGACCCCCAAAAGCTAGCTTTTTAACCTCGATAATTGCTATTACCAGGCTTTTCAAATATTTCTCATTACCAAGCATCCCAATTGTTAGTTATTTACCAAGCATGCCCCAATTTTTTATTACAGGCATGCAAAGTGTTAATTTCTATCAAGCATCCCCAAATATTTGTTAGTACCAGGTACCCTTAATACTTTCCATCACCAGTTATCCCAAAGGATAGTTTTTACCAAGCACCCATATATTGGTTATTACCATCAATATTTATCATCACCTGGCATATAAAACGCTAGTTTTTACGAGGCAAATACAATATTTATAATCATCAGCCACACCAATAGGCTAGTTTTACCAAGCTTCCCTAATATTCCTTATTATCAGGCATCCAAAATGCTATATTTTAAGAAGCATCCCCAATATTGTTATTACAATGCTTCCCAAACGTTAGTTTTTACCAAGCTTCCCAAAAACTTATATAATGGTAGTTATTACCAAGCATCCCATAATGGTAGTTATCACCAAGCATTCCACAATGGTAGTTATCACCAAGCATCCCGTAATGGTAGTTATTACCAAGCATCCCATAATGGTAGTTATTACCAAGCATCCCACAATGGCAGTTATTACCAAGCATCCCATACTGGTAGTTATTACCAAGCATCCCACAATGGTAGTTATTACTAAGCATCCCATAATGGTAGTTATTACCAAGCATTCCATAATGGTAGTTATTACCAAACATCCTGTAATAGTAGTTATTACCAAGCATCCCACAATGGTAGTTATTGACAAGCATCCCACAATGGTAGTTATTACCAAACATCCCACAATGGTAGTTATTACCAAACATCCCACAATGGTAGTTATTACCAAGCATCCCGTAATGGTAGTTATTACCAAGCATCCCATAATGGTAGTTATTACCAAGCATCCCATAATGGTATTTATTACCAAGCATCCTATAGTGGTAGTTATTACCAAGCATCCCATAAAGGTACTTATTACCAAGCATCCCATAATGGTAGTTATTACCAAGCATCCTATAATGGTAGTTATTACCAAGCATCCCATAATGGTACTTATTACCAAGCATCCCATAATGGTAGTTATTACCAAGCATCACATAATGGTACTTATTACCAAGCATCCTATAATGGTAATTATTACCAAGCATCCCATTATGGTATTTATTACCAAACATCCTATAATGGTAGTTATTACCAAGCATCCCATAATGGTACTTATTACCAAGCATCCCATAATGGTAGTTATTACCAAGCATCACATAATGGTACCTATTACCAAGCATCCCATAATGGTACTTATTACCAAGCATCCTATAATGGTACTTATTACCAAGCATCCCATAATGGTACTTATTACCAAGCATCCTATAATGGTAATTATTACCAAGCATCCAATAGTGGTATTTACCAACAAGCTTCCCATAATGGCAGTTATTACCAAGGATCCAACAATGGTAGTTATTACCAAGCATCACATAATGGTACCTATTACCAAGCATCCCATAATGGTACTTATTACCAAGCATCCTATAATGGTAATTATTACCAAGCATCCCATAGTGGTATTTACCACCAAGCTTCACATAATGGCAGTTATTACCAAGGATCCAACAATGGTAGTTATTACCAAGCTTCCCCAATATTTATCAGCAAGCATCTCATAATGGTAGCTTTTACCAAAATTCCCTAATAATTGGTGTCCCATATAGTTCTTACTTAGTTTTACAAATAATACCACATATTAGTTTTCCACATGCATCCCAATAATTAAGACGTTTCCAAGCATCACAAAAAAAATAAATAAATAAATAAATAAAAAAATCAAGACATCTTAACCATTTCTTCTTTCCAATTATCCCAAATATTAGTTTTTGTCAAGCATGTACAATATTAGTGTTTACCAGGCATCTAAAACCATCATTTTTTTTCACCAGGCATCTAAATTGGCAAGTCCCAGGCAGCACAAATATTAGTTTTTTACCAGGAACCCCATGTATCAATCTTTACCAGGTATTAAAAATATCAGTTTCTACCAAGCATCTCTGATACTAGTTTTTACATAGCAGCCCAAATATTACTCAGATATAACCATTAGTTTTACAAGGTAGCGCCTTATATCAATTCATCAAGGTAGTGCCAAAAATTAGTCCATGAGAGGCGGGAATATTAAGGAGAAATGACAACACCTGTGTTAATTTAAGAGAAACAAATGCAGCCCAGAAAATAAGCGCAAGGCCACATTAAGATGATTGAATAGAAAAAAATCTGCGTAATTTAAGGGGAGTACAAGCTGTACCAAGCCAGTTTAATAAATATGCAACTGGAATGCAATTACTCATTTGCTGCAGCGTAATATCCAAACAGGATTGTTGATAATACATGAAGATAAAATACAGACACTTGCAAAACAACATGAAAATTTAAATATTCTGTCATTTACAAAAAAAAAAAATGAAAATAAGTTAAAAATGTTTGAAATGTAAGAACTTGGGAGGGAAAGACAAGACTTTTCATAAATTCTAAAGGAAATTCTGTTGTTCTGCGAACAAACTAAATTCTTGAGTGATATTCTGAGAAAGATCTGTGTTGCTAGGTTGTCAATCAGCAAAAATATGTTCAACAGGTTTACATCAACTTAGACAAGTTGACAATACTTTTGGACAGATTCGGTTTTGGAAAGTTCTTATATAAAATTACGAAATCGAATAATGTTCATAAACTAAGCTTTAACAGCTCAATGGGATACGAGTAAAGCCCTGCATACTCTAAGAGGTAACTAGAAATAAGTACTTTACCGGGTAACAACGAGGCCATACTCAAAACATTACCGAAATACCCAACATGCTAAACATACAATCTACCCATAAACATACACAAACACACACCTACCAATGAAAATTTACCAAATAATATTCCCATACGAATTACCATTACCAACAGGCATAACAATGTGCTTTTAAAATAACCAAAAAAAAATAAAACACAAGGCACCAGTGTGACACAAATATTCATTGAGGGCCACAGACCACGAAGTGCCACGCCTACCTGTGAACAAATCCACGAGAGGTATGGACTGGTAAGCATGTGAAACCGTCACCATCCTCAAATATCATGGGACCGTGTCAGCCAATAACTAGATTCGGCCAGTGAATGTTTTGTGAGGCTGCAGTCATGGTTGTCACAATCCTGAGATGGAAGGAGATTTTCGGTGTTATTGCCAATGTTTTCACACGTGATTCACTTCCCAAGGAGGAGCATTTCTCTATTTTTAGTAACCACAATACACAGATGTCAATTCAACTAACACCAAGTCTCGTTACCCATATACAGTACATGCTGCCAACACCAATACACAAGTGTAATTCAGCCGACACTATACGTCAACAGTTAACATCACTGTTAAACTTTCGGATGCAGATGTATATATTTATTCAGCTGACAGTATGGATACAGTTACCGTGAACTATATACACAAGAAAGTTACAGCACGTTGCCCTTATCATAGGAAAGCAAAACTTTCCCAATCGTTAAGAAAATATACCAATCTAGTTTTCAACACTTCAACGAACCTTTTCCTTATCAACGTACAAATTCATATAGTCGAAAGAGTTTTTGTCTCATTTCTTTTAATATGAACTGGTTCACCTTTCATTCCGACACTCCTCACTGGAACTTTAATAATTTTAATAAAAATGATAATGATAAAACAAATAATAATAGTATAAAGATGAAGAACGACGGCGTTCGTAGAATTACTGTTTGTAAACAGATAAGACGTTTCAACAAGGAACGACTTAAATCACTCAGTAGACAAAACATTTGCTAAATTATAAAATAAAAACAATTTCTCGTTGAAGAAAAATAAAACCCAACACATATATATCCCTCTCCAGGAGCTAAAACCTTTACTACTGCCACCACGCTCAGCTACCATCAATCTATAATTCCTTTCTGAGGAAAGCAACTCGCAAAGGGGTGTGGGGGACGCCGCCCCAAAGGTGTAAGGGACGCCCTACGGAGGAGCACGGGAACACCGCCACATGGCAGACACCGAATAGAGTAACCTCAAGAGTAGCAGTCAATGCCCCCCACACCCCCAAAGACGCACGCACATACACACAAACTATGCATGCACATGAGTAATTGATAACAGTGATGACTGATAACGCTGGCGACACGGAAACTGAAGGAGAACAACAAGCAGTTCTTGGCGACAAGGCATCGATGACCTTCTGAAGGTGTCGCCACGCCTCTTGAAGCTCTCGATAAATCAGCCAGGTCGTCTGGACCCTAAATTTCTTATGTAATGTGGACATCCGGTGGCCAAGGATTTCAAGGTTCTGAAACTGTCTTTCTCTTTGACGAAGAGGCTGAAGAGACTCTTTCAATGTGTAACTTATTACATATGTATGTATGGATACATTTATGTATGTATATATATATATATATACACACATACATATAAAAGTTACACATTAAAGAATCTCTTCAGCCTCTTCGTCACAGAATAAGACAAGAGCCTTGAAATCCTTGCCACCGAATGTCCACATTACATACATACACACACACACACACACACACATATATATATATATATATATATATATATATATATATATATATATAAAATAAATTAAAGTTTCCTTAGAACTAAACTGGCAATATATAAACTACTCGAGCAACAGGGCAATTCAACTATAAGCTAGAAACAAACATCAAAATCGTCATTAATTTTCTTCATTAAAAATTCTGTTAGTAATAAAAAAAAAAAAAAACTTATAATCCTCAAAGTTGAACAAAGTTATTTACTTTCACGGCGTATACGGTCAGGTGCTAAAACTGCCAGAAAACACCGTAAAAATAGAAATCTTGTGGTGTAATCATATTACGTGGAGCGTCTCGCAAATTTACGATCCATACTAAGCAATAAATAAATAATCACGTAGATTCCCAGTCTAAGTTTGAGCAATATATAACCACGAGTGTAAGTCGAGTTAAGAGTAACCTGCTCCAAACGTTCCCAACTATTATATTCTAAAATCAATACCAGAGCACCTGGCAGAATCGATATCATTGTTGTAATTTTTCGATCTTTAACAGTAGTTTCTGCCATTCCAGACTTTAATTTTTTTTTTGACAAACAATATGAAGTTTTAGGATTTAGGATTCGTCGACACGTTGTATATTGTATATTGAGAGAGAGAGAGAGAGAGAGAGAGAGAGAGAGAGAGAGAGAGAGAGAGAGAGAGAGAGAGAGAGAGAGAGAGAGAGAGAATATATGAGGCTTGGGGATTCGTCGTCTCGTTTTATATTTATATATATATATATATAGAGAGAGAGAGAGAGAGAGAGAGAGAGAGAGAGAGAGAGAGAGAGAGAGAGAGAGAGAGAGAGAAAGAGAGAGGTAACAACAGTCTACAGTACAAGACGTCCAGACAGCTCCGTGCGAGAGAGGGAGAGATCGATGGAAGACATGCACGCAAAGGGTCAGTAAACGGCAATAAAGGGAATCAATATTTTATGCATAAACATTTCTCGGTACTCATCTGGCTCGGCCAAATTTGGCAAAGAAAAACTACCATCCAAATTACCGAGGCGACATTAATTGCTGGGGCGTCTCCTACATGCATGTTGCAAACGTGATGAAAATGGGATTGTCCTCCACATTCAGGTAAACACATTTACATACTACAGTCAATTTCTTTTAGCGATGCATATTTGCACCTACTCGCGGCGGTGCCCTTTTAGCTCGGAAAAGTTTCCTGATCGCTGATTGGGTAGAATTTTATCTTGTCCAACCAATCAGCAATCCGGAAACTTTTCCGAGCTAAAAGGGCACCGCCGCGAGTAGGTGCAAATATGCATCGCTAAAAGAAATGGACTATAGTTTACTACTGATACACTACTTTTCCTCCAGCTGTAATTTACTTTTGGACTTTCATTCCTCATTATAAAGAAAAGTACATAATACATAAACGAAAACACACCACCATAGAAACTCACTCATTTAGGCAATACAACTACAAACTCGTTGACTATTGACATTCAAATGCTTTGGTGGATCTATTTCAATCCTTTTCATGCGGCAGTACTTTAATTTCGAACTCTCATACCCTACTATTAAGAGCGGTACAAATAAACAAACAAAAAACATCACGGAAACACCCTCATTTGATAAATTAATCTTTTGCATGTGTCTCTTGCTAGAAAACATATCCGCTACTCTGCACTATATCATACCTGACTTTTATCATGCAACCCACGTACCCGTAACGTACCAACCTTGCTAATGTTAGTTTGACACAAAGATTGACGTATGTTCTATGTTGTAAATATACAAGTATAAGCAGAGAAGGCACACGCCCTAAACTACTTATACCATATTATAAGCCTTTGTCAGATCACGACCCCTATACCCCTAATGTTATGTAGCCTCGTCCAAGGTGCCTGTCAAATTGTGACATATACCTACTTGACGTACCATCAGAAAGAACTCAAGTATAAATACATATATGTAAATGTTACCGATTAACTCGTTATATCTATAAACACTTATCAAACACCAAGAGGAAACTTTAAATGTTTAATGATGATAAGATCTTGTGTTATTGCCCTTTTCCTATTCAGAAAGTAATAAAAAATGATATCATCTATAAAAGATATGCAATCGATCTAAACTCAGCTTAAGATAAATCTAATAAATGACATGGAAAAGAAGCAGGCATCATGCCAAAATTCTGTTATTTTGTACAGGTAATTAATATACGACTTGCAGTAGCTTCTCTGGGTAAAGACATTAATATGAATTACTGCCTCGCCCTTTGCCGGTGCAATGCCATGGCAGGACTTAACTCCTTACATAAACAAACACACCCACACACACATACATAAGTCTGTTTGTGTGTGTGTGTGTGTGTGTTTGTGTGTGTAAGTAAAGAAAAAAAGGAGAGACGGCTACCATAAAATCCAACACCCCCGGGGAAATTAAGAAAGTGTCAGTGGGACAAAGGTTCCAAGAATTTATCATTTCTTAGAGATTTCATTCTGAACGGGTTATGCTTAACTAAAATGCACCACGGAAGTTTTCTATAGCTAAGACTGCTAGATAGAAGAGAGGACTATTTCTGGAAACGGTTTTCACATCTTAAAGAGATCACGTGACGATAAGGATCTCCCATATATAATGCTGGAATCACACTTTAGTAATTTCTTGCTCAAAGTTTTCGCCAACCTCCAGCCGATCCTCGCGAGCTAAAGTGTTGTAGCCAAGGACCTTGGTTGTAGCGTCACACTACGATCTCGCGGTTCGAGGAGCAATTTGGAAAAAGTGTAAACAAAACCGATCAGCTGACATCAATATGGCACCCATAAATTTTCTGACTATTGCAATAATATGTATTTTCGGAATATTAAGTGATTTGAAGTTTTCTACAACTACCCCACGATGGACAAAGCAGATTTTTTATTAGCTTTAGAGGCTTATTGGACCCAAGATTGCCAAGCAAGAGCACGCCCTATCTGCATGTTGTTTGTTTACATCCTAAGTCATGCTAGCGGTTTCTGCTGGCTGCTTTCCGTCCTGTCGGGAAGCCAATATCTCGAACAAAATGCTCGTGGTTTCCCATTTTCGGCAGCAACGGCTCGACGATGACCAAAAAAAAATGGGCCTAATGTGATTCCAGCTTAATAAAGAGCAAGTGTCTCATATAATTTATACATATATATATATATATATATATATATATATATATATATATATATATATATATATATATATATATATATGCTTGGCGCCAATACCAGACATATTGCAACCACTCGGTCTTTCCGTTTCTTGGGTAGGGGGAGAGAGAATAATCATAGCATGGTGAGAGGCGGTGGGGAGTGTTGAATGTATTTGTGAGCGTGTGTGATCATATATTTAGCAATCACTTTTGACGGGTAGCATACACTAGTTAATAATAAAATTAATAACTCATTACTTCTCATTATAAACAATGTGTATAACTTCGCTTTGAACAAGTAGGCCTATATCTTTCCATAAAGATAAGAAGCAAATTGTTGTAAAACGACATCTTGTAGGAAAAATCAATTAATCTAAGAGGGAAAAATACACAAAACGAATAGCTTTTTTCTTAGGTTTAAACAACGACGTGTGGGCGTGAACTACCCATCTCAGCTGCTAGAGTAAACATACAACATACATAGGAAATGGCTTGGCACGATAAACTAATCAAAATTCTCTCTCTCTCTCTCTCTCTCTCTCTCTCTCTCTCTCTCTCTCTCTCTCTCTCTCTCTCTCTCTCTCTCTCTCTCTCTCTCTCTGTAAGCATGTAAAAATATTTGTGTAAACATATGTGTGTGTGTGTATGTATGTATGTATGTATGTATAAGTATATGTATATGAATATATATATATATATATATATATATATATATATATATTATACACACACATACTGTATATATATATATATATATATATATATATATATATATATATATATATATATATATATATCATTGGGAAGAATGGTGCTCAGATGCAAAAAAACACAGGGAAAATGAAATTGCAAATAAAAGATTAAATCTGAAGAAGTATCACGATACTAGTCAGGCTTTAATTTTATACTTTCAATTTAATTTTCTGTGGTTATTTTGTGGAGAGTCCTACATTGTTATGGAGTTCCTCTTAAATATGTAAATTTTATTATGTCTGTTCATGAGAGTAGCAAGCGCAGAGTTAATGTTAGTGGAGTCCAATCAAATTAATTTCCAGTGAACAGTGGAGTACTACATGGGAATATGTTGTCACCTATGTTGTTTATCCTCCTCATGGATTTTGTAATACATAGAACAGTTGGGGTTTAGTGGAGAAGGATTGGACTAGATTGGTAACAGGATATTAGCTGACCTAGAGTATGCACATGTCGCTATCCTTATTAGTAGAACACCAGAGGACTTAAGAAGCTTGCTTACCAGAATGCATGAAATATCACATGAGGTTGGGCTCAAGATGAATAAAAGAAAGACGGAGATGATGAGAACAGAATATACAATGAATGATAAAATATCATTGGAAGGAGAAAAGATTAAAAAGGTGGAATCATTTAGATATTTAGGAACTATGATCTCTAATAGGGGATCTTTAGAATTTGAGTTTAATGAAAGAATGAAAAAAGCAAATCGGACAATGACTAGGTTAAGTAAAATTTGGAAATCAAATCGCCTGAAATTAGATATAAAAAGCAGGCTATATGTAAGTTTTGTGAGATCTGTGTTACGGTATGGCCGGCCATAAGTCGTGGTATGACAATGAAACAATATCCAACAGATTTTGTACATTTGAGAGCAAGCCCTCAGATAAATATTGGGAGTTAAATAGCAGGAAAAGATTAGAAACGAAACTATAAGAGAGATTACACAAGTACCATATGTGGATGAGATCATAGAGAGGGGTAGATGGAGATGGTTTGGACATGCTCTTCGCAGACCCCAAGAGAGATGAGTTCATCAAACTTTCAAATGGGCTCCACAAGGCACTAAAAGAGTTGGAAGACCCAGGCCTACATGGGTGATGACTATGAAGCAAAATACGTGGTAAACTTATAGTCTGTGTGTGTTTAAAGTTTCTTTAGCATGGCCTTCAAGTGTTTCACATATTTCTAAGATATGCCCTCACTGGTTTATACTCCCCCCTCTCTCTTCCCTGTTCCATTTTCCCAAATTTGAAGATGATCTTATATTTCCCAAAAGGCTGGATAATGTATTCTTTACATCCTCAAGTTTTTTCCTTAAAATTTATTCTGCTTAACGACACAATTAAGAAAGTATAAAGCTAAGATAGGGTGCACTGTTACTTCAAAGCCCTTCAAAGGTCGAAGACTGTTTAGAGTTATGACCTGGGATGTGAAATAGAAAAAAAACTGATGGGGCTCAATGCTTCTTGCTAATGAATATCATATGTGTTTAGCATTTTGAAATTTAACATTGCACCAGTATTTTGCCTTGGAAGGCTTCTGTCCAGAACCTGGCCAAACCTAGTCCTCACTGACATTAGTGTTTACAGGTTTAAAATTCGCTTATGAATGGCAGAGGTAAGGGACAAAACAATGACAGAGACAGGACTAAGTCCTAGAGACAAACCATATAATCATCTAATCAGCACCCAAGGCCCTTCCTCATCAAAATAGGACCAGGGAGGTCCAGACAATGGCTACTGATGACTCATCAGGTAGACCTATAGGCTCCTCAAAACCCCATATCCCTAGCTCACGATGGCAATGAGGTTGCAGACACTACAAGAACCTATCGAACTCTCATCCATCAGATTGCCAGCCAGGGACATTTCTAGTAGGCTACCACAATCGTGTGAAAATAAAGAATCGAGGAATGGGAAGGAGGAAAAAGAAATCAATGAATGCAATATCTTGCTTACTACAGTAATCTTCAAGCAAATTATCACTTCAACTGATCTTAAAAGCCACATCCACCTATGCTTACATTAGAATAAGACGAAACTATAAGATGCACCTATCGCTATAAATTTGAGTATGGATGAATGCAATTATTGTTGAAGTATCAATCCAAATAGTGAACATACATATATACACATTATCATTATTATTAACCGTGCTACAACACTGACTGAAAAAGCAGAATGCTACAAGCTCAAGGGCTCCAACAGGGAAAGTAGCCCAGTGAGGAAAAGAAATAAGCTGCTCTCTATGGAGTAAACAGAAATATCAAGCAAATAACCATTGGCATGTACTGTATTCATATACCAAAAACTACATGGCAATGATCGTGATCAAATACTCTGCAGTGGAACTTAGATTGTCTGCTTCCACCTTTTTCTAATACCCATCCAAAATAATGATGAGTCACACAAAACCGTTTGTATTCTAAAGAACAAGACAAGAATAAGTAAAATGAAGCTTCCCATCAAGTGCAATTAGGCACAAAGAGAATGATCAAACCTCTTCTCCAGTATGTCAGAAGTTGTTTTCTTCATGCCTCAGTCTACTTAAGAATAGAATAGTTTCAAAAATGGAAAACTACTGCCACCACCTCATCAATGGGGCAATTTTTTGTCATTGGTCTAACCTAAAATCTCAGTAAGCTGCTTACTTCTATTCCAAACTGATACCTATTCAGGGACTGATATCTGAAATGATAGCAGATGAGCACTGTCAGTACAAAAGATATCTATTCACTGAAAGTTCTATGAAATAAGACTCAATATAACCTGCAACAGCCTTCAGTGACATCCGTTAGCCAACAAAGATTACGTTTTTTCTTCTATTAGGTCTTGATAAGATAAGGGTATAGTTCTGTCTGCCATAAGGGACTTTAAATTTTTTTTTAGATTTTTATGACCATAAAATTAATTCCTGAGTAGGAAATAAATGGCTGCTGAAATGAGCACATGTAAAGAGGCACCAATCTTCACGCTGCTAAACAAGAAAGGTAATGAAACCTACCTAAATGTTCTTATATAACAACGCTAACCTATTGTAAAGTACTGACACCATCATCAGACCACATGTATTCTAACATTACATGGCCAGGTTACATAATCAGACACAAGAGTGCTTACTGGGCGAGCTTGCTTGAACAAGCACAAACTATTGTTGGTTGAAAATTCTTTCTTTCTTAGAAAAAACTCAACACTTCACTATTACACCTAAGATTTATTATAAGCCTTTCACATCAAAATGTAAGAAAACCACATTTCTAAGTGCAAATAACTTACAAAAAAGCAAGACCAGTACTAAAATATAGATATGAGACATTTCAAAGTTTACCAAAGGAATACAAAAGAAACATAGTTCCCAACCAAAAAAAAAAATTAGATAAAAAAAAAAAAAACATTTTAAGTTTCCCCAATTACCATGACTGTAACCTACACGGACATTGTTACTCCTATAAGGAAGAAAGGGAACTTCAAACTATATTTCCGTTTTTATCTACATTCAAGAAATTATATACCATAAATGGAAAAATATTAAGTGAAGCTATCTAGTGAATGGAAACATTTTGCGTAAAGTCAAAAGTTCACTTCTTCCTATTATTGAAACCCAAATTACAAACAATGAATTTATATTATCACTGTATTGCTTCATCATAGTAAACTCATAATGTGTGTATTTACCAACATAATAGATGAATCTTCACATATACACTATACTACTATATTCTATAGTATCTTAATCCAGATAAAACTCCTAAACCTTTCTGACCAAAATCCTGACAACATATAAATTCCTGGTGATTTCCCCCAGTGCGGGACAGGAAGCTGTACCTAGACAAGTTATCCTTCTGAAAATCAATATGCACATTTTCTTTCTTTTGAGGCATCATAAGGAATGGGAGCCTCAAGCATCTTTTCAATACCAGGCACAGAAAGTGTTTAACATATTCCTAAATGAAATTTGGTCTGAATTAAACAAATATTAGAATTTTAAAATGCTTGTAAATATTACTTCTGTTTGAATATGGTCACATTTGCATATAAAAAGTACATGGCTTTTAGTCAAGTTTAAAAAATGTTATTTTCATTAGTAAAATAAATTTTTTAATATACTTACCCGATAATCATGTAGCTGTCAACTCCGTTGCCCGACAGAATTCTACGGAAGGGATACGCCAGCGATCGCTATACAAGAGGGGGGTGTACTCACAAGCGCCACCTGTGGCCAGGTACTGCAGTACTTCTTGTTGACACCACCTCAATTTTTCCTCGGTCCACTGGTTCTATGGGGAGGAAGGGTGGGTCAATTAAATCATGATTATCGGGTAAGTATATTCAAAAATTTATTTTACTAATGAAAATAACATTTTTCAATATTAATCTTACCCGATAATCATGTAGCTGATTCACACCCAGGGAGGTGGGTGAAAACCAGTGTACATGTATATCAAGAAGCTAAGTATCCCGTATTTCATATCAGTTATTCAAAATAACAATGAAATTATAAGTACCTGGTAAGGAAGTCGACTTGAGCCATTACTCTGCCTTAAATAAGTTCGTCTTCCTTACTGAGCACAGCGTTCCTCTTAGGAGGCTGAACAACTCTAAGGTGCTGAAGTATCAAGGGCTGCAACCCATACTAAAGGACCTCATCACAACCTTTAACCTCGGCGCTTCTCAAGAAAGAATTGACCACCCGCCAAATCAACAAGGATGTGGAAGGCTTCTTAGCCGACCGTACAACCCATAAAAAGTATTCAAGAGAAAGGTTAAAAGGTTATGGGATTATGGGAATGTAGTGGCTGAGCCCCCGCCTACTACTGCATTCGTTGCTACGAATGGTCCCAGGGTGTAGCAGTACTCGTAAAGAGACTGGACATCTTTGAGATAGAATGATGCGAACACTGACTTGCTTCTCCAATAGGTTGCATCCATAACACTCTGCAGAGAACGGTTCTGTTTGAAGGCCACTGAAGTAGCCACAGCTCTCACTTCATGTGTCCTTACCTTCAGCAAAGCAAGGTCTTCTTCCTTCAGATGAGAATGTGCTTCCCTAATCAGAAGCCTGAATAGTAAGAAACTGAGTTCTTAGACCTTGGAAAAGAAGGCTTCTTGATAGCACACCATAAGGCTTCTGATTGTCCTCGTAAAGGTTAAGACCTTTTTAGATAGTACCTAAGAGCTCTAACTGGGCAAAGTACTCTCTCCAGTTCATTCCCCACCAAGTTGGACAGGCTTGGGATCTCGAACGACTTAGGCCAAGGACGTGAAGGAAGCTCGTTTAGCAAAAACCGAGCTGCAAGGAACATGTAGCCGTTTCAGATGTGAAAACTATGATCCTGCTGAAGGCGTGGATCTCACTTACTCTTTTAGCTGTTGTCAAGCACACGAGGAAAAGAGTTTTTAATGTGAGGTCCTAAAAAGAGGCTGATTGGAGAGGTTCAAATCTTGATGACATAAGGAACCTTAGGACCACGTCTAGATTCCAGCCTGGAGTGGACAACCGACGTTCCTTTGAGGTCTCAAAAGACCTAGGGAGGTCCTGTAGATCTTTGTTGGTGGAAAGATCCAAGCCTCTGTGGCGGAAAACCGCTGCCAACATACTTCTGTAACCCTTGATCGTAGGAGCTGAAAGGGATCTTACTTTCCTTAGATGTAACAGGAAGTCAGCAATCTGGGTTACAGTGGTACTGGTTGAGGAAACTGCATTGGTCTTGTACCAGCTTCGGAAGACTTCCCCTTGAGACTGATAGACTCTGAGAGTGGATGTTCTCCTTGCTCTGGCAATCGCTCTGGCTGCCTCCTTCGAAAAGCCCCTAGCTCTTGAGAGTCTTTCGAAAGTCTGAAGGCAGTCAGACGAAGAGCGTGGAGGTTTGGGTGTACCTTCTTTACGTGAGGTTGACGTAGAAGGTTCACTCCTAGAGGAAGAGTCCTGGGAATGTCGACCAGCCATTGCAGTACCTCTATGAACCATTCTCTCGCGGGCCAGAGCGGAGCCAACCAACGTCAGCCGTGTCCCTTTGCGAGAGGAGAACTTCTGAAGTACCCTGTTGACAATCTTGAACGGCGGGAATGCATACAGGTCGAGATGGGACCAATCCAGCAGAAAAGCATCCACGTGAACTGCTGCTGGGTCTGGAATCGGAGAACAATACAACAGGAGTCTCTAGGTTATCGAGGTAGCGAACAGATCTATGGTTGGCTGACCCCACAGGGCCCAAAGTCTGCTGCAAACATTCTTGTGAAGGGTCCACTCTGTGGGGATGACCTGACCCTTCCGGCTGAGGCGATCTGCCATGACATTCATACCGCCCTGAATGAACCTCGTTACCAGCGTGAGCTTTCGATCTTTTGACCAGATGAGGAGGTCCCTTGCGATCTAGAACAACTTCCACGAAAGAGTCCCTCCCTGCTTGGAGATGTAAGCCAGGGCTGTGGTGTTGTCAGAGTCCACCTCCACCACCTTGTTAAGCTGGAGGGACTTGAAGTTTATCAAGGCCAGAAGAACCGCCAACAACTCCTTGTAATTGATGTGAAGTGTCCTTTGCTCCTGATTCCATGTTCCCGAGCATTCCTGTCCGTCCAAAGTCGCACCCCAGCCCGTGTCTGATGCGTCCGAGAGGAGACGGCGGTCGGGTTTCTGAACAGCCAAAGGTAGACTTCCTTGAGAAGAAAGCTGTTCTTACACCACGCGAGAGTAGACCTCCTCTCTTCGGAAACAGGAACTGAGACCGTCTCTAGCGTCATGTCCTTTATCCAGTGAGCAGCTAGATGATACTGAAGGGGGCGGAGGTGGAGTCTCCCTAACACGATGAACAGGGCCAGCGATGAAAGTGTCCCTGTTAGACTCATCCACTACCTGACTGAGCATCGGTTCCTTCTCAGCATGCTCTGGATGCATTCTAGGGCTTGGAAGATCCTTGGGGCCGACGGAAAAGCCCGAAAAGCTCGACTCTGAAGATCCATACCCAGGTAGACAATGGTCTGGGATGGGACGAGCTGGGACTCCTCAAAATTGACCAGGAGGCCCAGTTCCTTGGTCAGATCCATAGTCCATCTGAGAGTCTCCAGACAGCGACGACTTGTGGGAGCTCTTAAAAGCCAGTCGTCTGACGGAGCCGGACACAAGATCATGGTACTGCTGCACAGTCTGTGAACTGTCAATCATGGGCAAGCGAGGAAGTACAGTGACAACCCGAAGCTGTCTAGACTGTCTGGGTCGTACAGACAACTCCTTATCGGGTTGCTGAGGTTGCCGCACTGCGTCACAACAAGTCACTTCTGCTGGTTGTTGAACGTCTTCCCAGTGACACACTGACTCCGTAAACAAAAAATCCTCTAACAAGGACTAAGCTTGGACTGCATGTCTTGCAACACAGCTCAAGGTCTATGGGAGCAGGTGTGGTAACAGACGGGGTTAGCGACTGAAGTGGAACCATTACCTTCCCTGGAAGCATGTTATGCTTAAATAAAAGTCCATAGGAGGCTACGCAGCTAAAGGCTCCTCTCCAAATGACAGAGTCCTCAAGGGAATATCAGAAGGAGGGAGAAAAGCACTTTCTCATCTACAGGGACCATATCCGAGAAAAGCTAAGTTCTCTCAGTGAGGGTTTCACTGGTGCAAAAGCAGCAGACTAGAAGGCAACGTAATGAAACTGCTTGACAGTCTAGTGAGTTGGCAACAACCAAAGATGTGTGACTGAGAAGCATGCGGTAAGGTATGCAGAGCATGCTGTATGCAGAGCATGCTGTATGCAGAGCATGCTGTATGTAGAGCATGCTGTAAGGTAAGCAGAGCATGTTGCATGGCGTGTAACATTTCTCAGAAATTCCATGACCAGTGCTAGATTGAGTAATATCGCATTACTGTCCATTGAAAGTGCACGTGCCGAGGGAATTGATTTAGACTGTTTTGTTGATGAATTTGATAGCCGGCATGATAATCGTAGAATTAAGCTGCACTAAATATATGTACTATAATCTACTTCACCTCAGGAAAGGGAAACTCGCCCTATTGGCAACACTGCATTACTTCATGCATGCTTGCATGGGGTTTTAATATCAACATAATATTTACATTACATTCATAACTCATGATTCATTTTTGTTTTGAAGATATTTTTGCCATATTTTTGCGATTTTGTTAAAAATATATTGCAAGGAATACATATATATTTTTTTTTTTTTTTTTTTTTTTTTAAGTAATACGAATAACCTCCATTATCATAATGTTTGTGTAGGCATACATGTATATGTTTTACAAATGCAAGTTATGAAAGTAATGAGGTGTTATTATTGTCATTTGTTATTTCAAAGTTGAATGGGAAGAGGCTCAAGCTGAGGAGAAAGTGGCAGATGCATGCGTTGAGGTGGCTGACTCATAGCATGAGGTTCCTGCCTCAAGAGTTGCGCTTGCCTCAAGGGTTGAGGTGGCTGCGCAGAGAGAGGCTCTTGACTCACGAGTTGAGGTTCTTGAGGTGCTTGCCTCGAGAGATGAGGTTCTCGCCTCGAGGAAAGTGGAGGTGGTTGTTGCGAGAGTTGAGGTGGCTGCCTCAAGGATGGTAGAGGTTGTCGTACCTCAAGAGGTTGCTGCCTCGAGGGTAGTTGTAATGCAAGATACTCCTGCCTCAAGGGTAGAGGAGGTTGTAAGGCATAAGGCTCCTGCCCCCATTGTTGAGGAGGTTGCTGCGTGGTAAGAGGCTCCTGCCTCAAGGAAAGTGGAGGTTGCTGCACAGCGCTGGTATCTGGCAACTCCCAACGCGGCAGCTCACGCATGGAGGTAGCTTGAGGAACCTCAACCTCATACGTCTGGCAGATTGTACTGCGCAGAGGAGGAGGAGCGTTCGCAGGAGGAGGTGTATTAACCTTCTCTGCCTGAAACTCCTGCATCAACACCGCAAGCTGAGACTGCATTGTCTGCAGCAAAGACCACTAGAGTTTAAGAAAGACAACAACAAACGGAGCTACTGTCCGTTGAGACTGAGGGTCTAAAACAGCTGGTGCGGCAACAGACGGAGCTACTGCCTGTTGCGATACCACCTTGCCTCTCTGGGAGGTGTGCAGTTGTCGTACTGCAGCAAGTCCGAACTGACCCAGGGCTAATGGCTACACCTAGGAGTTGGACTTGTGGGGAAGGGACCGACTTGCACTTAAAAGCTGCAAGATTTGGTCCATGGTTTCTGCGAGAAACCTCTTCCGCAGACGAGGAATAAAAGGGCTCTCTCGTCTTTGTGTGGGTGGGGTGATCACGTCGGCAACGTGTGTAGATACACCCGAAACCACGGAGGGAAAACGTCTGTTCGTCGATCAAGGCCTGCTGAACCCATAAGTCCTTCGACATTACTTCTCCCCTGGGCTTGGGAGCTTGTAAGAGGTCCCAGACTAGGCGAACAACTGGCACGAACAGACGAACCCTCGAATGCAACACTGTAACACTTTGCGCTTATCACTTATCACTTTTGATTTTCTGTTTGCACTTATTTCACTGAACTCGAAACTTTAAGTGGTTTGTACCTGAAACACGCAATTCTATCCTTCCTTAAAAGTTAGTAATTGCGAAAACAGAATTACAATGTAACAGAAAAATCTAATGAAAGATAAATAATTCAGTGGCTGGAAAGAGACTAAACACTAGATCAAATAAACTACGTTTAAAATCTCTCACCGCATAAAGCTTGAGAACAAGAATAAAACTCTAGAAACGTTTACCTTCTTCCCCTAAAGAGACTAGGGAGAAGAGCAAAAACGATAACAATGTTACTCGCTTGAACGAAACGTTTATCCTCCTCTCTCTCCCTCCGTCTCTATCTCTCTCTCTCTCTCTCTTGACTTAGAACCTGAGAGAAGAGCCCAATCATATATATCGTTAAAACATATTATTGTTAAAGGAAAAAAACTGAAAGATTTCCCAAATAAAAAGTTCCTTTATTAGAATTAAAACCATTAAGCTAAGAAAGAATGAACAAAACGCTAGAAACGGTTTACTCTTACTGCAACGTGACACCGTGAAAATTCTCTCTCTATCGTAACGATAGAGCGCAAGTTGAACGTTCTGAACGTCAACAACTGCAGAGACAAAACAAAACGTTAGTTCAACTTTGAAAACAGTACGAGACTATCAAAGAAATTCTTTCAAAAACATTAAAATAGCATAATATGTTAACAGGTAAAACCGAAATGACGGGCTCAATATTAATTAACTTCGGTACCAAGAAAAGACCGCCTACTATTAGGAAAGGTCGAATATAAACAAATATAAAAATTAATTTTAATAAGTTTATAATAAAAGGAAGTTAATCGAAGAGGCCTATAAAAGGCGGAGAGATATAAAATAAATCTATAACTTTTGTTAAGCAAAATTAAGAAAGAGAGTCTATACTCTCTTAGACACCAACACTTCCGTCTAAGGGAAGGGTCGGCCATTTAAAAGTGACAGAGAGTTCATACTCTCTTCGTCACCATAATTAATCAAATTAATTCCAAAAGCTAGCTAAGCTAATGATAAAACTTCCTGAATAGCGAAAGCTAAACTCTAGAGCAAATACATCACCAAATCGTGAGCAAAAAACTCCAGAATCAACAGCGTATCCATGTAGGTCTAGCCGGAGGCACGACAGAGGAAAAATTGAGGTGGTGTCAACAAGAAGTACTGCAGTACCTGGCCACAGGTGGCGCTTGTGAGTACACCCCCCTCTTGTATAGCGATCGCTGGCGTATCCCTTCCGTAGAATTCTGTCGGGCAACGGAGTTGACAGCTACATGATTATCGGGTAAGATTAATATTGAAAAATATAACGTACTACCTACTTCATTATAGCAATGCTTCTTTAAAAAAAAAAAGTTGTATCGTATAATAATTTTAACCTAAAGGCTAAAATGACATGCTGAAAAATCAATATCTATCAAATCTAATCATTATTTCATGTACTTTTATAAGCCTTACAACAATTGATTTTGACAAGCATTTCATAAATTCATCCATAAATCTATTGTGACTTTTGCAATAAAAATATACTTCAATATTAAGGAACCATATACAAAAGACTAATATCTAAAACATGTTAAAATGAGCAGCACTGTATAAAACCAGAAAAAAAAAACCTAATGGTAGAGGGGCAGGCTTAGTAGGAAGTACCGTACTATATGTATACAGTACGATAATAAATCTTAATTACCTCGTCAATATAAGTCAAAAGAAAAACATCCTAATGGAGAAAAAGGAGGTAATGTATTTGAAACCTGTACTTATATACTTCTCCATTCAAAGTACTCCATGTACATCATTAGAGTACATGAATGGAGAAGTATTGATTTAAAAGCTCAAGATGGAGACAAGTGGCAAAGGCCCTTTGCGTCATTAGGTGTAGGCGGTGATGATGACTTATTCAATACGATTGTTCGTACTACTAATTGTAGCTATTAATAATTATACGAATTCCCAATGGGATGAGGTTTTCGACCCACCACCAATGGTGTCAATCAGCTATATATATGTAACTACCAGGGAAGTTACATATTTAAAAATGGTATTTTTATTATAAAATAAATTTTTAAATATACTTACCTGGTAGTTACATATATATAGCTTAAATCCCGCGTTTCGACGCGGCACGACAGAAAATTCAATTTCGCGGCAATCGCCGCCATGACAGTAGGTGGTCATACATGAAAGCCATCTCTCATAGGTTATCAGAACCATCCCCACCATTCTTCAGAAATTCCATGCCTCTGTTTTCAGAGGGGAGGAGGGAGGGCCCTTTTATATATGTAACTACCAGGTAAGTATACTTAAAAATTTATTTTATAATAAAAATACCATTTTTAAATATGTAACTTCCCTGGTAGTTACATATATATATAGCTGATTGACACCATTGGTGGTGGGTCGAAAACCTCATCCCATTGTGAATTCGTATAATTATTAATAGCTACAATTAGTAGTACGAACAATCTGGTTCTAACCTGATAAGGAAGCTGGCTTCACAATGATACTGCCTCATTTCGCCTGCATTCCTTAAGAGACTCAGCGATCCACTCAGGGGGCTGTAAAAGTCTCTGTGGGGCTGCCACAAGGTCCTAGACCTTAGCGTGGCTAGACTTCCACCCTTGCAAACCTGGCATAGCCATGGATACTGATTCTGACCACCTACTCAAAAAAAAAAAAAAAAAAAAAAAAAAAAAAAAAAAAAAAAAATTATATATATATATATATATATATACACATATATATAGCTTGACTTGCATCCCAGACTGATGGAAGGCTGCGACCAACAACCTTCACAGACAACCTGAGAACACATTAAAACTAACTTGACTTGCATCCCAGATTGACGGAAGGCTGCGACAACCTTCACAGGTAACCTGTGAACACATTAAAACTAACTTGACTTGCATCCCAAACTGACGGAAGGCTGCGACAACCTTCACAGACAACCTGTGACAACAAGTACAAGAAAAAAGGCAAGGGTATATATTAAGTTATCGGGAAGAGGCAGTAGACCTTTCTCCAACTACGAAGTCGGAGGTAAAGTACGGACCCAGGGAACAGCAATCCTCATACAGGGTCTGGACATCTTTGAGATAGCAGTCTGTGAAGATTGATCTACTTTGCTAGAAAGTAGGCTCCAAAATTGACTTCATTGACCTATTGTGTTTGTAAGCCATGGAAATAGCTACAGCTCTAACCTCGTGTGGTTTTACCTTTACAGTATAGGGAAAACTTCTTACTCACAATCCTGGAGAGTTTCCCTTATCAAATCCTTAATGAAAAAAGCCAGGGTATTCTTTGATAAAGGCAAAGAGGGCTTTTTAACTGAGCATCAGAGGCTGTCTGCTTGTTCTCTCAGGTGTTTAGACGCGTGCAGATAAAAAATTTTTAGAGCTCTCACTGGACAAAGGCCTCTCTCCTTTTCCCGTCTAATTTAAGTGAGATAGCTCTAGATGGTAAAATATCTTGGCCAAGGTCGATAAGGATTCTCGTCTTTGGCGAGAAAGCCTAGCTGAAGGGAGCGCACTGCATTGTCTCCATTAAAGCCCATCTTCTTGCTGATGGCTTTTAACTCTCCTATTCTTTTGACTGTAGCCAATGTAATTAGGAAAAGAGTCTTCTTGGTAAGATACTTCCAAGACGCCTTGTCCAAGGGTACAAACCTACTTGAGGTTAAAAAGGCCAGGACTACATCCAGGTTCCACGAGGAGGTTGGATTGTCCTTCCTCTTAGTTGTCTCAAAAGATCTAATGAGATCTGAAGGATCCTTGTTACCTGACACGCCAATGTGTCGGTTACGAAAGAAGGAGGCTAGCATGCTGCAGTAACCCCTGATGGTAGGCACAGCTAGCTTCTCTTTTGTACGCAGATACAACAGAAAACTGCTATATTGGCTATAGAGGTATTGGTAGACGAAGTCTATTATTCCTACACCATACTCTAAATATGTCCCACTCGGATTAGTAAACCCTAATAGTAATAATGTTCTGGGGGTATCTACCAGCCACTCCACCATCTCCGTAACCCAATGTCTCATGGGCCAAAATGGAGCTATCATGGTCATGCGGACGTTGGGCGAATCCCTCAATCTTTTCAGGACTATGTCCAGGATCTTGAATGGAGGAAAAGCGTACACGTTTAGACCTTCCCAGTTCAGAAGAAAAGCGTCCACTGCGACTGCTTCCTGGTCTGGTACTGGAGAGCAAAATACTGGCAACCTCTTTGTCATTTGTGAGGCGAAGAGGTCTATCGAGTGTTGACCCCACAACATCCAAAGAGTGGTGCACACCTCATGATGTAGGGTCCACTCTGCAGTAAGAACTTGCCTTCTTCTGCTGAGCAGATCCATCCTGACGTTTTTCTCCCCTTCTATGAAGTGAGTAATCAGGGCTTGATGAATGGCCACTAGCTCTTTGATATTTATGTGTCATTTCCTCTGGGACTCTATCCACAGACCCGTCGAGAATCGTATGCGTCAAACAGGGACGAAATTGACCTCTCTAGTTCAGACAGACCAGACACTTGAAGCGCGCCGTGTGCGCGAACTGAACCGTGTGCTGATTGCTGCGAGGGATCATCAACCGTAGCCGGGTGACCACCAGGGGAAAGTCCTTGCGACATTTCCGGAGTCCCTTGAGCGCGATTTGAACCGATTATCACCCCCACAAAAATGATATTCTGTGAGGGTGTTAGTTAAGATTTGGCCAGGTTACCATCAGACCTAACTGTTGCGTTAAGGGCATTATCATTTGAAGAGCCTCCAGACACTTTACTTGTGATTCTCTGAGTGGTCAGTCGTCCAGGTACAAAGAAAAACCTTACTCCCTTTATGTGAAGCCAGGGAGCCACGTTGGACATCACCCACGTAAAAAACGTAGGGAGTCGTGCTCAGTCCAAAACAAGTGTGATTTGAACTGATAATGGTCTCGAGGAACACGAGCCTTAGAAATTTTCAGTGGTCCAGGTGTATCGAGATATGGAAATACGCTTCCTGCAGATCCAAAGACACTATCCAGTCTCCCTGTCTGTTGCCTGTAAGGACTGACGCTGAAGTTTCCATGGCAAATTTTACTTAGCTGACGAACTTGTACAATGGACTGACGTCCAGAACACGTTTTCATCCCCCCCCCCCGCCCCGTTTGTCTATAGTGACGTGGGGACAAAACCTGACTGCATGCGTCCAGCATATGTCCAGACTGCTGCATGCGTCTCGCATGAGCGATAGTCGCACGTTCCGCAGATCGCGAAGGCCAGACAATCGTAGATTGACTGCATTGCGTAATTTTATGTGCCATTGAACACTAGCACTTTAAACTATTTCACATTAGATCATAATAGACCAGCCCGTTGCGAGATTATCCTCTTTCGCCATGGGCCAGAAAGAAAATACAATAGGATATATGAATAATATTAGTATTCTCAAAGGCGAAATATTAAATAACAATACAAGTATTGTGAAACAAAAAACGATCGTTTATCATCTGACATCTCCCTTAGTAGTACTACGAGCGTAAAATGACTGTACGCTCGAGAAATCTCTAAATCGAAAATTGACTAAGGGAAATATACTAATAGGACAAATAAATACTTGAAAATAATATATTTCCCTACATTATAAACATACTTATGCTTAATAAGCTAATATTTTAAAAATTTCTTGCAAGAAAAGAAAATAATTCACATAATGCAAGTCATACTAAGAAGATTACGTCACAGGATTGTGACGTCATCACGATGGCGGAATGAATTCCTTCAAGGTAATCAGATTTCGCTCTGCTGAGAGTTACGTCACAATGTTTTAATGCAGAAATGTTTTTCCTTCCATTATAACTTTAAGAGTTGTTCGTTAGATAATAAAGTACGGGGAAAAAACTCTTTGATCCCTCAATGTACAAACATAGAAAGAAAACAAATACATACGTGCTCCCTGCTAAATACAGTGCGGGAAGTAAGAGCAGCTCGAAAGCTGGTCTAGCCCTACACACAAAGTTTAACAACAGAAGAGCCATCTTGAAAATCAAGTTGAACTGTCCAAGTTGGACCAGCAAAAAACTATCCTATAAAATATCTTCGATAGTTGAAAAGGCAGCAAAAGTCATTAACAATAATCAGACAAAAGGTACTTCACCAAATTGTAGAATAAAGTAATATATCCGCGAAACGAATTCCCGTGGTGTTGACTCGATCAATGACAGAGAATTTCTGCAGAATGTTGGGGATGGTTCTGATAACCTATGAGAGATAGCGCTCATGTATGACCACCTACTGTCATGGCGGCGATTGCCGCGAAATTGAATTTTCTGTCGTGCCGCGTCGAAACGCGGGATTTAAGCTATATATATGTAACTACCAGGGAAGTTACATATTTAAAATTTGTATTTTCATGGGTATACAACCCTGAGTCATTTAATATGGGAAACTAGCGTGAAAGCTGGTACAACTGATGAAGAATCATTGAGGATCCGGCAAACAACATGGTATGCCCTACTCCCCATCTGTCAGGTCAACACTTTGTGGCTTGAAGTGGGGAACCACCCTAACTCCAGCTGGGACTTGCAGGGTTGATGTGACAAAGTAAAACTTGAAAGATTCAGGTTTGTATAGCTAGGAAAAATGGTATTTTCATTATAAAATAAATTTTTTAACATACTTACCCAGTAGTTATATATATAGCTCAAGTCCCTGACATCACGGCAGAAAATTCAAAACTCGCGTCAATCGCCAATTGGATAGCCAAGTGTACCAACCCTGCGCCCTAGCGAGGTACCTGGGAACCATTCCAGGAACCCTCATATATTCCATGCCTCTGGTCTCTTAGAGGGGAGGAGGGTGGGACTAAAATTATATATAACTACCAGGTAAGTATGTTCAAAAATTTATTTTATAATGAAAATACCATTTTTAAACATAAGACTTACCCGGTAGTTATATATATAGCTGATTAACACCTTTGGTGGAGGGTTAGAGACAGCTAGTATATCTGGAATTCTACTTTAGAGTTAATTAAAACAAACTTAAGGGTTCGTACCTGATAAGGAAGCTGACTTCAATGATACTCTGCCTCATTATGTTTACTAGCCTTATGAGATCCAGCGGTCCTCCCAGGGGCTGAAGATCTCGAAGGGACTGTCAAACCGGTGTAAATACCTCAATATGACAGAACCTCCTCCAATAACCAGTTCTGGGCACTCTCAAGGAACAAATTTGACCACCTGACAAAATCAATGATTGTGGAAGACTGACACAATCTCCACAAACAACCATAAAAAACAATTAAAAGTGCCAAGAGAAGAAAAGGTTATTGGAATTATGGGAACATAGTGGTGGATCCTTCACCCACTATTGCACTCGCTGCTAAGAATGGACCCAGAGTATAACAGTCCTCGTAACAAGTCTGAACACCTTTCAAATAATATGATGCGAACACGGATCTGCTCCTCCAGAAGGTTGTGTCCATATTGTTTTGTAGAGATCTGTTCTGCCTGAATGCTGCCGACGTTGCTACTGCTCTGACTTCATGAGTCTTGACCTTTAAAAGTCCAAGGTCTGATTCATTACAATAAATATGTGCTTCCCTAATCAAAAGCCTGATAAAAAATGACAAGGCATTTATAGACATCTGTGATGAGGGCTTTTTGACCGAGCACCATAAAGATTCAGAATTGCCTCGTATATCTTTTGTTCTATCCAAGTAGCATCTCAGAGCTCTTACTGGGCATAAGACTCTTTCCACCTCTTCTCCAACCAGATCCGTAAGATTTGGAATCTCGAATGCTTTGGGCCAAGGTTGAGAAGGGCGTTCATTTTTGGCAAGAAAGCCTAATTGTAAGGCACAGACAGCTTTACCATTACGAAATCCAACGTTTTTGCTAAACGCATGTATCTCACTCACTCTTTTGGCTGTTGCAAGACTGACCAAAAATAAAGTCTTCATAGTAAGGTCTTTCATAGAAGTTGAACCCAGTGGCTCAAACCTGTCGCTCATAAGATACTTCAAAACAATATCCAAATTCCAGGCTGGAGAATCTTGGTTTCGTTGTTTTGTAGTCTCGAAAGACTTAAGAAGTTCTTGCAGATCCTTATTGTTAGAAAGGTCAAGGTTTCTATGTCTGAACACAGTTGCTAACATGCTCCTATAACCTTTAATAGTAGGAGGAGGAGAAATTGCACTTCCTTCGAAGGTGTAGCAGGAAATCCACAAGTTGAGCTACAGAGGTACTGGATGAGGAAAAAGAGTTGACTCTACACCACTCTCTAAACACCATTACGTTTTTCTCCCCTTGGATGAACCTTGTCAGAAGGATAACGTTCCTGTCTCTTGCCCACAAAAGGAGATTCTTTGCCGTCTCGTACAGAGATATCGAGCGAGTTCCTCCCTGCTTTGAGATGTACGCCAATGCTGTCGTGTTGTCCGCATTGACCTGAACCACTTTGTTGGTGACTAATTCCTCGAAACTTTTGAGGGCTAATAGAACTGCTAACAACTCCTTGTGGTTTATATGTAAAGATTTTTGGTTCTCTGACCATAGTCCCGAGACTTCCAACTTGTTTAGGGTTGCTCCCCATCCTGTGTCCGAGGCGTCGGAGCATAACACAAGGTCTGGGCTCATTACTGATAGGTCGAGACCTTCCTGGAACTTGTTTGGTTCTTCCCACCACCGAAGGCAGTCTTTGATGGAGTTCGTAATCGGAATGGACATCGTTTCCAGGTCTCTCTCCTTGTTCCAATGGCTGTCGAGATGGAACTGGAGAGGACAAATGTTCAGTCTTCCTAGTGGAACAAATTGTTCCAAGGAGGAGAGGGTTCCAACTAGACTTATCCACTTCCTTGCTGAACATATGTTCTTGTTTTGAAACGATTGGTTTCAATCTGGCTTGTTCCATCCTTAAGGGAGACGGAAAAGCCCGAAAAATCTGACTCCATATCGTCATCCCCAAATACAAAATCTCTTGAGATGGAACCAAGAGAGACTTTTCCTTGTTTACAAGGAGACCCAGCTCTTTTGAAAGGTCCAATGTTGTCTGAAGATCCTTCAGGCAGTGATCGTATGAGTGCGCTCTGAGAAGCCAGTCGTCGAGATACAGGGAGGCTCTTATGCCCCTTGAAAGGAGGATCTTTGCTACATTTAGCATGAGCTTTGTAAAGACCTGAGGTGCTGTGCAAAGGCCGAAGCATAGGGCTCTGAATTGGAAGACATCTCCCATGAAGACGAACCTTAGGTAAGGTCTGAAGCTCGGATGGATAGGGATGTGGAAGTAGGCGTCCTGGAGGCCTAAAGAAACCATCCATTTGCCCTTCCTTACTGCGGCTAGCACTGACTTCAAAGTCTCCATAGAGAACTTCGTCTTCATGATGAACTTGTTCAGCGCACTCACGTCCAGGACTGGACGCCATCCCCCCGAGTTCTTGGGTTCCAGGAACAGACGGTTGTAAAAACCCGGTGAACAAATATCCTGTACCTTCTCTATGGGACCCTTTTCTAACATAAGAGATACTTGGTTCGATAGAGCTTGTCTCTTTGCCTCCTCTCTGTATCTAGGAGAGAGATCCACAGGAACTAAGACCAGAGGAGGGCTCCCTTGAAAGGGGAACTTGTAACCCTACTTCAAGATCTGTATAGACCACTGATCTGCTCCTCTCTTCTCCCACGCTCGCCAGAATTTGAGTAGGCTGGCTCCTACTGCCTGAAGCCTCTTCTCTTACTCCTTCTAGCATCAGGTCTGGAACTACCCCTGCTGGAAGATCTCCCTCGAAAGGGCTGGGAAAACTTGGGAAAAGTTTCTTCCTTAGGCTTGCGACTGGTAAATGAGGGTGGAAGAGCTTTCCTGGCTGTCTTGGAGACAAGATCCTGAGTAACCTTTTCAGCTAAGGCTGCTGAAATCTCCTTGATAAGTTCTTGTGGGAACAACAAGGGAGAAAGAGGCGCATACAACAGCTCGGACTTCTGGAAGGGAGTAACCCCCAGCAAAAGAAACGAGCATAATTGATCCCTTTTCTTAAGGATGCCTGCAGAAAAAAGCGCTGCTAGTTCGTTGGATCCATCCCTCAAAGCCTTGTCCATGCAAGACATCAAATGGACTAGGGCAGAGGTATCCCCCTCTTTAAAAGTCTCGACTTTTTTACCCAAAGCTCCAAGTGTCCAGTCTAAGAAGTTAAAAACTTCGAAGGCTCGAAAAATTCCCTTGAGCAGGTGGTCCATCTCCGAAGTAGACCAAAAGATCTTGGTCTTCTTCATGGCCGACCGACGAGGAGCGTCTACGAGGCTTGAGAAATCCCCCTGGGCAGAGGTAGGTATCCCCAAGCCGAGAACTTCTCCTGTCATGTACCAGATACTAGACCTGGAGGCCAGTGTAGCCGGAGGAAAGGAGAAAGCTGCTTTTCCTAAGGCTTTCTTAGACTGTAACCAGTCACCCATCAATTTAAGAGCTCTCTTAGATGAACGCGATAACACCATCTTGGTAAAGCGAGCTTTCTTAGAGGCTTTCCCAAGAGTAAACTCAGACGGTGGCGAACGTGGAGCCATAGGCACAAAAAAGACTGAGAACTCTTCCGTAAAAACTTTCATCAGTTTTTCAAGTCGGCAGAATGACGAAACGAAACTGAGTCCTCATCTTCTGAAACATCATCAAACTCCATAGGAGAAAGCTGGCCTTCTATGTCCTTCTCTTGCAACGTTCCTTCGGGAGCAGCAGGGTTGAGAGCAGTTTCCTTCTCAAAAATATCCTGAGTGCCAACAGCAACAGGATCATTGCAAATAATATCAAGCGGCCGTGCCGCTTGCGGCTCAGCCGAACGCTCGCGATCAGCTCGATCGGAGTAAAGAAGTTCCTGCACTTGAACTGTATTAATGTCTTGAAATGAGTGAGCCTCATTATCATAATCCAGACTAACGTCCAAAATATGATAAAGGATAGGACGTTCAGGATCATACTCTAAAACGCGTTCGCCGTCAACTCCTGACAAGCATTCGACACTGCGAACCGCTTGCTGTTCAGCGACTCGCTTGTCTGTTTTCCGTTCGGAAACACGACCTGGAGGACGTTCACTAAAATTAGCAGAGTGAGAAGCTTCCTGAATTACTGGACGTTCGACAGCCTGTTTGGCAGATCGTTCGGCAGCCTGTTCTGAAGGATGATCGGCAGCCTGTTTCGTAGGATGCCCGGGAGCCTGTTTCGAAGGACGTTCGATAGACTGTTTCGAAGGACGAACGTCAGCCTGCTTCTCAGGACGTTCGGAAACACGACCCGGGGGACGTTCACTAAAATTAGCGGAGTGAGAAGCTTCCTGAATTACTGGACGTTCGACAGCCTGTTTGGCAGATCGTTCGGCAACCTGTTCCGAAGGACGATCGGCAGCCTGTTTCGTAGGATGCCCGGGAGCCTGTTTCGAAGGACGAACGTCAGCCTGCTTTTCAGGACGTTCGGAAGCACGTTTAACAGGACGTCCAACGTCTTTCTTTGAAGGACGTTCGAGCACACTGTCTGAAGGAAGGATCTCCTTGCTCTTGTAAGGACGTTCGCGTTCTATATAAGGGCTGTCGACTGCGGACTTAGGTGAACGATCACGATCACTTCCTAAAAGACGTTCATAGCGGCTAGCAGGAAGCTTAGCTCCTCGATTATGAGGGCGTTCAATAACACGTTCTACAGGACGTTTCAAAACTTGTAGGGAAGCCTGCTCGCTGTCTCGATCGCGACCAAAATGTCACGTGTGCTGATATGAGGTTTGTCGCTACGCTAGTAGTTCTGCATAAACGACGAGAGCCTGCTTTGCATGTCTTGTAGCATAACAAAGTTAGGATCCGAACGTTGTGAAATCGGTGATGAAATCACGTTCTCCTCATCGCTAATAGACCAGAGCGCCTGGCAGGTGAAAACCAGTCTGAAGGCTGCGTGGGAGCCTGGAATGAGGTTAAGCCTGGTCCTGACTGCATAGGAAGATCCTTGGAAGCGTCCAACGTCCTATAAGGACGATTTATCGGAGGATTTTCAAATGTCTCTGGAGTATCCCAGTGACTACATCCAGGTCTTGAACTAGCAGGACGTTGATAGGCTTTATCATAGGTCCTCTTAAGAGGTCTGGAAGCAAGCTTCCAGCCTCTTTTAGGCACGGGGTCATCCGAAGACGACGAGAAACACTTAACCTCACCTTTCCATTGGTGAGGGCGAACGTCCTGGGAGGCGCCCACAGGTACGTTCAAGGGTACGTCTGCTCGTGTATTAAAGCCTCTCGTCTCCTTTCGCCTTTCGAGATTCCTTCTCCCAGGGGTTGGGGAGCTTGGAAGAGGTCTAGGACTAGGAGGATGACAGACGCGAGCAGGCGCACCCTCCACTGCACTTAACTTCACTGCACTCTTTGCACTTTCACCTTTCAATTGTTGCACATCGGACATCAGCTGTCCGCAGCCAGAGATTCAACTTTAGCGCCGAGCGCTTGAGTCGCCACTAAAATATTTTTTAATGACGGCTCATTAGCAATTGCAATAGTGGGATCGGGATATACCACTACAGGTGAAGGAATAGGATTTATGACATGGGAAGAGGAAAAATCTCTAGAGGAGCGAGAAGAACTACGCCTCAATCTATCCCTTTTGAGTTTACGCCTGTATCTATCAAACTTAATCCATTCATGCTCTGATAGTAGTACACACTCATCACAGTGATCACCCAAATCACACTCTTTACCTCTGCAAGCAACACAGAGAGAATGGGGGTCAAGTGAAGCTTTTGCCAATTGGGTTTTACACCCACTACTCACACATAACCTAAAAGTTATAGGGGGGGTGGCCATTTTGAAAATTTAAAGAGAAATCAGACAAGCAAAGGTCAAAAATTTTCTAATCCAAATCAATATCCAAAGCGAGATCAATAACAAGCGGGAGTCAATAACCAATTGTTATAACTAAAAGAATCCGTATTTTAAGACCATGACGTGTATGTTTCAAGTAAAGACACATTGCCCGTAGAGGATAGAGTAAAAAATCATCCATATTATCAGTTACCTGCCTTATACACGATATGAAGTAGTCGAATCGGTTGTTGTTAATGGATGGATTCTATAATTTCAACAAAATCAGGTACATAGGAGAACGACAGTTGCCTTCATCTCCTGGAATGTGAAACAAAGTGCAACAGTCTGTGAAGTTCACTTACTCTCTTATAAAAACCATCTTAAGAGTAAGATCCCTGTCTGAGGTTTTACTTAAGGGTTCATGAGGTGGCAACTTAAGGGACCATAGAATCTTCCACGTAGGGGGTTGATTTCCCGAGATGGGAATGCCTATTCAAAGCTCCTCGTCAAAGCCGATAATTCCAACGATGAGGAGATCAATTCCCTTATGTCGAGACACCTGGCAAAAGGTTAAGCGATAGCCTTTCACTGCTGCAACACGAAGAAGTTTCTCCTCCCGTAAGAAAACTGAAAAGTCCACAATCGAGGGAATACAGTAGTGGCCTTGAGCAGGGAAATGTTCTATAACATAAATCACAGAAGAGAGACCACTTTGCCTCGTAGACTAGGTAGACTACTGTACAGTGGAGGATTTACAGACGTACCCGGAGAACTGTTTTGCAGTTGGTCTTGAAAATCCTTTCTCGCAGAAGAGATGGGGTATGACCTCCAACTGTGAAGAGACAAAGCAAGACACGACACTGCTGGTGGAACTTCTTGATGTGGGACCGACATAGAAGCGTTGGCCAATCTGGTAAATCTCTTGGCATGTCTAGAGAATAGTTAAAAGGTCTGGATACCATTTTGCACGAGGCCACATCGGGATGACTATTCTTACTCGAAGATCCCTGGATATCATGACTTTGTTCAAGACTCGCCATATCAGGTTGAACGGGGGGAAAGGCATACATGCCTAAGCTTTACCAAGGATGTTGGAACGAATCTTCCATCACCAGAGATGGGTCTGGAACTGGTGACCAGTACACTTCCAGCTTGTTGCACAGGTGGGTGGCATACATAACGATGATTGGGGAACCCCACAAAGTTGGGTGTTTCCTCACCACAAGAGGATTCAAAGACCATTCTGAGCCAACTATTTTGCCTAGTCAACTCAGATTGTCTATCTCATCCCGCTTTCCAGGAACGAAACAAGCCGAGAGGTGTAGAGTACTGCGTGAACCAATTCCTCTGATGCATCTTGACAGCTAGTTGGCAAGAATCTGTGACACCGACCCTCCTTCCTTGTTGACACAACTCATTAAGGTTTTTGTTGTTGCTTATCAATATTAACAAGTGACCCTAAACAGTGTCTGTGAAGTGGAGTAACGCTATATAAGCTGCTTTTAGTTCTAGGTGATTGATTTGAAACAACTTGTCTTTCTGTGTCCATAAGCCTGAGACTGTTCCTCTGACCTGCTGGGATGTTCCTAAAAACAGAAGTCCTGGAGGTGGGACTTACAATTGGGATCCACTCAACAGGTTCTTGTTTTAAATCCACCAGTACAGATCCTTCCCGACATCCTTGGGAACTCTGACCAAATTGGAGGAGGAGTGGGTCTTCTGACACCATAGAGATTTCATGGCCCATTAAACAGATCGTAGGTACAGACAGGGCTTTCTACACGAGTAACATCGCTGTGACCTGTTTGAATCGAAGTACTCTGTCTCTTGATGGAAATACTGGCACTTGGGCCATATTTATGTCCATGCCTAAATACTGTACCATAGACAACACTGGGGTTCTAGGAACCGCACGTTGTCCAGGTAGAGCAGGAGTCTGATGCCCATGATGTGCACCCAGAAAAACACCAGAGTGAAGACTTGCGGTGCCGTAGACAAGGTGAAGCAAAGGACTTGAAACTGGAATCTTTTTCTCTTGTAGAAATAACCGTAGGTACTCTCTGGACTTTGGATGAATGCGTATCTGAAAGTTTGCATCCTTTAAGTATATAGAGAGCAGGAAGTAATTTCATCTGATTGTTTGGAGGACTGTACTGGGGTTCTCCATCTTGAACTGTGTCTGGAAGATGATAACTGCTCTCCAACTCCAATCAACTTTTCCACTAGGAACAAGTCGCTGTAAAAGTCCGGAAACCTGTCCTAGACTTCTTTGATGGCATTCTTCCCTGCCATAGCCTGGACCTTGTCCTGTAGAAGAAGTTCTTTTGGAGATGCCTTCAAATACAATGATGGGTTCATCAGAGTCAGAATCAGAGAAGGGAGACGTGTCGTGAACAGGATGCGATACTCAAAGGTTAGGACCTCTACAACACAGGGTTTTGCCTCGTGATAATATCACCTGGAGATTTGCCTTCCCGAACGTGAGCCTCTCCTTCCTTAACCTCAGTGCTTGGGATGTCTGCTATGCAGAAAGAATGCATCGAATCCTGCTTTTGGTAGTGAAGACAGTCCGTTTCAGGATGGAGTCAATGCTTCAAAGGTTGCTGTTTAGGAGGAATCTCCAGGTTTCGCAGGGGGCTGTCGAGACTGTTTAGAGGACACCACTCTCCTAAAGAAGGTAGCTTAATTCGCCTTCTCCCATTTTTTGACTACCGCCACGACATCCACAAGCGGAAACAAGATTAGACACCGTGTCACAGGGGTGTTCCGCAACGCCATCTGCCGCACAAACTTATTGATAACTGCATCCCTTTTCAAGAGACTGCAGTTGCTCATAAGAAAGGCATATTGATGAAACAAGAACTCTAATGCCTTCGCCCCCGACTCCAAAAGTTCTTTGTATTGTTTGCAAACTTTCAGGTACGAAAGATTCTCTTACACTGCGTAGTAAGATGATCCAGCCAATAGCATGGAGGCTGTTTCAAAGCTTAGTATTTCAGCTGTTGACAAAACTGCTGACTGCCGAGAAAGTTTTTCACTTGAGCCCAGCGTCAACGACACTACATCGGGATTTAGAGGCAACAGATTGGGACATGCCCTCTCTGGAAAATAAAACCTTCTCTGTTTAGAGAGCACTGGCAGAATTAGCTTTGACGACCCAGCCCCCTTAAGGGGGTCCTTTGGTGCAGAAACCAGCTGCTTGATCTTACGGATGGTATCCTCCGTTTGACGGGACCAGGCCAGTTCTAACCTATGTCTGAAACTGTGAGGTCTCAGAAAGAACCCATCAATGCAAGTCTTCCTCACTACTGACAGTGCTGGAGGGGCTTCACCAAGTTAATTCAATCTCCTGATAACCCCAGAACTCACAGAAAGGATGAATCCTCACACAGTTCAGCTGTGCTACGGGGGCTACTGTACCAAAGTAGATTCTAGGGAATACACTTCAACAGAGCTGGCTGAGGAGTGATCAACCATACCTAGAGAAGGAGAATCATTGAGGTCTAGCCTAGCACTTTTACCCAGCGGAGGAACAGCAGCATCCTTCTGCTCGATGACAGGACAATGACTCTTGAACTTTTCTGGAATGTCTTTCTGTCGTCTCCCCCAAGTCTGGCTCAGGAATGGGGGATAGGAACATTGACTAAATCTGACTATGACAAGACAACTCTGCTGGAGAGGAAGGGTCAGGGTAACGGCTAGTAGGCAGAAGTGGAGGATTAAGATCCTCCTCTTCAGATGAAGGATCAAGATCAATCACGACCAAACAATACTCCCGCTGAAAACGCTCATACTTAGAGGCAGTCATAACACAAAGACCTGGTAGACTCACGTTATGACACCAATGGAATCAGAGGAGTGTGAGGTCTAATATACGGAGCCCCTCTTGAAGAATTATCCTGAGGAAGAACGCATGGGAACGGAGGTAAAGGGTCATGATGGCTCCTTTCAGAATGACTTTGCAGAACCATGCTCACCTTTGCAGGGACTGGGGAATTTCCACTTCTCTTAGGAGTTGATTTAGGATATGGAGTCTTGCACCTAACCTGTAACACCACACCATCCTCAAATAACATAAGTGGAGGAGCACTAGCTACATTATTGAGGTACCAGTATGGCAAAACCTACCCTTGCAGGATGAGTGTGCACACCGCGAGGAGCCACAGGATGCTCCCCTAAATTGCGGAATGATGGAAGTACTTCTAATCTATGGTATGGCAAATGCGCCACCTAACTGCAGTTTGCTGTACGACGGACGTGTCTCGTGCTCCCCTGAATATTATAGAGGCAAGCACGCCCCGTTAAGTCACACTCTTTGTTGATAATGACTTGCCACACTACCCTGCTGGCGCTCTGGCCTTGGAATGAAATCACGATGTTGAACATGGTGACTATCCCTTACCTCATGGACTACTTTTAACGACACTGTTGGAGAAGAGTTAGTCAACATAACTTGATCATTCCAAAGTCATGGCCCACAAGGTATACTGTAAGTGGGAGGCCAAACTTTGTTGCATTAACTGGAGAAGAGTAGGATGTCAAGATAGGAGATAATATTGTCAGGCGAGGTTAGCTGTGAAGCTTGCCCAGGCGATGGTTGGCACTCTGTTGTGCACTTTTACATGCACTCAGATAAATGCTCAGATTGCTCTAGAAAATGCTCATCAACCCTCAAAGGCAATTGCAGAGGTGTATGACCCAATACCTCGCTTTCAGATCCCAGGTCAGAAACAAAGAGCTGGTCGTAAGAGACCAGAGTGCTGAAGGGTGGCAAAATCAATGATGCTTCTCAGCCAGCGTGCAACAAGCATCAGTTGCAGCACACTCAAGGACTGGAGACAAAGCAGTTGCGCTACACTCAACAACTGGAGACAAAGAAGTAGCGAGAGGACCTGCTCTAATGTAGGCTATCGTAAATCATAATGAAAGGCAAATGAATTCGTCTTCAGAATAAACCTGGAAAATTACATGCTCACCCTCCTTCATTGGCTGGCCTGGCGGGAAACCCAGCAACGAAAGCTCAGACAGGGGAGAGCAGATTTAAATTTCTTCCTCTCCTTCAACCATAAAGCAGTCGAAGGAGAAAGATCTCGTTTGGACTTCTTTTTATGTCGGTGAAATTTCTCCCAAACTACACAAGGGGATTCTGAGGAGCATCAACCTCCCCTGCACGTTGGACACAAAGGATGAGGATCAACTTCCACATGACTCATTTTAGTCCAAAACATATGTACTTCAACAGCAGGACAAGTCCTTATAACACACGATTGATTTGTACTCATTCTGAGAGAAAAGATGAACAATTAGCATAAAAGAAATGAGACTTCAAGGCCCAACATCTAAATACTAGCATAGTTGGAGTTGAGTGGTTCCCCGCTTCAAGGCAAAGCCTGTTGACCTGATACACGGGTAAGTTGGCCATACCATATTGGTTGCCAAATCCTCAAAGCTTCTTCATTCGCCACATCAGCTTGCACACCAAAGTACAGTATATCCATATTATAAGACAAGTGTTTGTTTTTGTGTAGGAGGAAAAATGATATTTTGATTATAAAATAAATTTTTGAATATACTTACCCGGTGAATATATAATAGCTGACGTCTCCGACGGCTCGACAGATTCCAAAAACTCGCAAGCGATCGCCATGAAGGTTGCGGGTGTGCCCACCAGCGCCGACTATCGGCCAGATACCGCATATACTTGTAAACAGCTCCAGTTCTTCTCAGTCCCCTAGGTCTCTATCGGGGAGGAAGGGAGGGCCTTTAATTTATATATTCACCGGGTAAGTATATTCAAAAATTTATTTTATAATCAAAATATCATTTTTAAATATTAAACTTAGCCGGTGAATATATAATAGCTGATTCACACCCATGGTGGTGGGTAGAGACAAGTATTAATACAACAAAGGCGTATATGCTTAGAGTTTTTGACAATTATATCATAACAAAACCCAATTAAATATAGGTACCTGGTAAGGAAGCTGACTCTGACAATTACTCTGCCTTATTAGTCCGCTTTCCTCACGAAGCCCAGCCATCCTCTCAGGATGCTGAAAGACTCCCAGGAGCTGTTATATCCAGGGCGACCACCCATACAACAGGACCTCATCAAAACCCTTAATCTGGGCGCTCTCAAGAAATGACATTTGACCACCCGCCAAATCAAAAAGGATGCGAAAGGCTTCTCAGCCTTCCGTACAACCCAAAACAAGATTAAAAACATTTCAAGAGAAGATTAAAAGGATATTGGAATTAAGGGAATGTAGTGGTAGAACCCTCACCCACTACTGCACTCGCTGCAACGAATGGACCCAGTGTGTAGCAGTCCTCATAAAGAGTCTGGACGTCTTTTAAGTAAAATGAAGCGAACACCGACTTTCTCGTCCAAAAGGTCGCGTCCATAATACTTCGCAGAGATCTGTTTTGCTTAAAGGCCACGGAAGTTGCTATCGCTCTTACTTCGTGCGTCTTGACCTTAAGTAAACAACGATCTTTTTCACTCAAGTGAGAATGAGCCTCTCGGATTAAAAATATAATAAAATACGATAAAGCATTTTTAGACATAGGCAATGAGGGCTTCTTAACTGAGCACCATAAGGCCTCAGATCCACCTCGTAAGGATCTGGTACGAGCTAAATAAAACTTAAGAGCTCTAACTGGGCACAGTACTCTTTCAAGCTCGTTGCCTACGATCTCTGATAGGCAAGGTATATCAAAAGATTTAGGCCAAGGACGAGAAGGCAGTTCATTTTTGGCCAAGAAACCAAGCTGAAGCGAACATGTGGCTTTATCTGTAGAAAAGCAGATGTTTTTACTAAAGGCATGGATCTCACTGACCCTTTTAGCCGAAGCCAAGCACACTAAGAAAAGCGTCTTGAGGGTGAGATCCTTCAGGGAGGCTGAATGTAATGGCTCAAACCTGTCTGACATTAGGAACCTGAGGACCACGTCTAAGTTCCATCCAGGAGTTGCCATACGATGCTCCTTAGAGGTCTCGAAGGACTTAAGGAGATCTTGGAGATCTTTATTATTGGACAGATCTAAACCTCTATGTCTGAACACAGAAGCCAACATGCTCCTGTAGCCCTTAATAGTGGGAGCAGAGAGGGAGCGAACATTTCTCAGATGCAGGAGAAAGTCTGCAATTTGGGCTACAGAGGTACTGGAAGAGGAAATGGATGATGACTTGCACCAGTCTCTAAAGACCTCCCACTTCGACTGGTAGACCTTGATGGTAGATGCTCTCCTAGCCCTCGCAATCGCTCTGGCTGCCTCCTTCGAATATCCTCGAGCTCTTGCGAGTCTTTCGATAGTCTGAAGGCAGTCAGACGAAGCGCGGGGAGGCTTTGATGAAGACTCCTTACGAGGGGCTGCCGTAAGAGATCCATCCTTAAAGGCAGACTCCTTGGAACGTCTACCAGCCATTGAAGTACCTCTGTGAACCACTCTCTCGCGGGCCAGAGTGGAGCAACCAATGTCAACCTGGTCCCTTTGTGAGAGGTGAACTTCTGCAGCACCTTGTTTAGGATCTTGAAAGGTGGAAAGGCATAAACGTCCAGGTGAGACCAGTCCAGCAGGAAAGCGTCTATGTGGGCTGCCTCTGGATCTGGAACTGGAAAGCAGTAAGTCGAGAGCCTCTTTGTCAGAGAAGTCGCAAAAAGATCTATGGTGGGTTGACCCCATGTCATCCATAGCTTCTCGCACACAGTCTTATGCAACGTCCACTCCATGGAGATGACTTGTCCTCTTCTGCTGAGGCCGTCTGCCAAGACATTCATTTTTCCTTGCACAAATCTCGCCAAAGGAGAGATGTTACTTGCCTTAAATGGAGTTCCTTCTGATCCGTGGATCAAAGACCCGAGCATTCCAGACTGTCCAGTGGAGCTCCCTAACCCAAATCCGATGCATCTGAATACAACACATGGTTTGGGTTCTTGATCGCAAGTGAAAGACCTTCTCGAAGTCTGATGTTGCTGTCCCACCAAGTCAGACATGTCTAGACTGAGTTGGAGATTGGGAAAGAGATACTCTCTAAGCCCTTCTCCTTGTTCCAATGGTTTAGGTGAAATTGGAGAGGGCATAGGTTGAGTCTCCCCAGAGAGATAAACTACTCCAGCGATGAAAGAGTTCCCACGAGGCTAGTTCAAACTCTTACAGAGCAACTGTTTTTCTCTTGCAAGAGAAGGACTTTTAACAGAGCTTGTTCCATTCTTGTGGGAGACGAAAAAGGCCCGAAAAATCAGACACTGTATCTCCATTCCCAAATAAAGAATAGTCTGGGATGGGGTACTGTAAGTTACGACTTCTCTACGTTCACTATGAGACCTAGCTCCTTGGTTAGGTCTAATGTCCATTAGAGGCTCTCCAGACAGCGATATAATGACGACGCCCTGATTAGCCAGTCGTCAAAATAAAGGGAGGCTCTGAATCCTCAAAAAATGTAGAAAGCTTGCTACATTTCGCAAGGGCCTTGTAAAAACAAGAGGAGCAGAAAAGAGGCCGAAGTACAGTGCTCGACATTGGTACATTACTTTCCCGTCCACAAACCTCAGATGTTGTTGAAAGTTTGGATGAATCGGGATGTGGAAGTATGCATCCTGAAGGTCGAGAGAGACCATCCAGTCGCCTTCCCTTACTGCTGCCAAGACAGATTTGGTAATCTTCATCGTGAAGTTTGTCTCGACAATGAACACATTGAGCGCACTTACATCTTAAGTACTCCTGCAGTGAACGTGGCTACCAGATCATTGGAGCCATCCCTGATAGCCTTGTTCCTGCAGAGAACGTGGCTGTCAGATCATTGGAGCCATCCCTGATAGCCTTGTTCATGCATGACATAATTGTACAGCAATACATTGACAGCTGGAGAGACCTTCTTACTTAAGGCTCCCAGGGACCAATCCAACAAATAAAAACTTCAAACGCTCGAAAAACTCCTAACAGGAGATGGTCTAGCTCTGAAGCCGACCATAAAATCTTGGAGCGTCTCATGGCCAGGCGACGGGGAGAGTCTATGAGGCTTGAGAAGTCTCCCTGGGCAGAGGCAGGAACTCCCAAGCCGAGAACTTCTCCCGTGTCATACCAGACGCTCGCTCTATAAGCCAGTTTAAAAGGAGGGAAAGCAAAGGCTGTCTCCCCCAAACTCCTCCTGGTGATCAACCAGTCGCCTAGCCAACGTAAAGCTCTCTTAGAAGAGCGAGAGGGCACTAGCTTAGTAAAGGACGGCTTCGAAGTAGCTAGGCCTAGCGTAAACTCTGACGAAGGCGAACGAGGAGCAGCAGTTACAAAATGGTCCGGACAAAGATCCTTAAAAATCAGCATGATTTTTTTTTTTTAAAGTCCATAGAGGGCTGAGCAGCTTTAGGCTCCTCTCCGTCTGACAAAGTCCCCAAAGGAATATCAGTAGGAGGAGGATCAGCAACTTCCTCAACTGAAGGAACCTCGTCCGACAATTGCCGAGTCTCATGAAAAGGAGAGACCTGCCGCGGCGGCAACGCTTGACAGGCAATGTCAACAAGCAAAGGAGCAGCAGTAGCAGTAGAGGAAGCGACGTCCCGCCGCTGCTGAAAGGACTGAAATCCTTGTGACTGACCAACAACAACAACTGAAGTTGATTGACGCTCGACGTCACGTCGGAACTGCCTTGACTGCATAGACTGAGCAGGCAAAACAACCTTCGACTGCGGTGATTGACGCTCAACGTCAAGTCGAGGCAACTGAGCCGGTCGGCGAACGTCCGGTCGGGGCTGCGGCGGCAGCGGCTGAACGTCAACACGAGACTGCGGCAGCGGCTGAACGTCAACACGAGACTGCGGCAGCGGCTTAAAGTCAACACGAGACTGCAGCGAGGGAGGATCCATGTCACGTGACCGACGTGAAAAACTACTGACATTACGTTTCAAAGTACAAGAAACGTCAGCACTAACGTCATACTTCTCCATAAGGGAGGCAAGCTTAGTCTGCATGTCCTGCAGGACAACCCATTTAGGATCAACGGGAGTCGGAACGGGCCGAGACGACGGTAACGTCTGTGTTGGCAAAACATTGCCTTTACCGCGACCCTCAGACCCCGTGTTACGCTTGCGTTTAATAGGCGAAACAGTCTTCCGACGACTGCAAAGGGTCAGAGCTGTCCCAATGGCCACAGCCAGGACGCTGGACCTGTCCTGAAGGGACTGACTTTCGCTTCAAGGGTCTAGAAACCTTGCGCCAAGGTTTCTTTTGCGAAAAGTCTTCGGATGACGAGGAGAACACAGTCTCACCCGTCTTATGGTAAGGGCGATCTTGACGAGAAACGTCTGTACGTTGGTTAAAGCCTCTCGTCCCCTTAAGTCCTACGACATTACTTCTCCCTGGTGCAGGGGACCCTGAAAGAGGTCTCGGACTAGGGGAGTGACAAGCACGAACAAACGAATCCTCCGCAACACAGAACATTGTTTTTTGCACTTACTTCACTGATATCGTATTTTTCAATAATTTCACATTAGGCATGAATAAAACTGATTTCTACCTGAAGCACGCAATTCTCCCTTACATCAAAAGGTTATAATTGCGAAATGAGTCGTATAATGTAAGCACATTAGTACAAAATGAAACACACATGCAAAAATCAGTAAACATATATATCGAATAAAACGGAAATATATAAAGTTAAAAAGGATCAGTGACTGGGGAGGAGACTAAACACTAGTTCACTAAAGACTACGTTTTCAATCTCTCACCGTACAGTGCCTTGGGACGAGAGTAAAGAACTGAATCGAGAACAACGTTACTCGCTCCCAAACTCCTTGTACAGCGACTTGGGACGAGAATAAAGATCGGATCGTTCTCTCTTTCTCTCCCTCTCTCCGTCTCTCTCTCTCTCTCTCGTCACACACAAGAGAATTGCCCACTCACCCTTCGTCAATAAACAGGTTATTTGACCAAAGGAAAAAACTGAAAGGACTAAGAAATTGAAAATTAACAAGTTCCTTTAAATTAGTATCTAAAACACTTCAGTTTGAAAGAAGAATGAACGAAACGTCAAAATCGATTTACTCTTTCTGCAAAGTGAAACCGTGATCTCTCTTTCTCTATCGTAACGATAGAGCGCAAACTGCGTAGCATAAACAAACCAAACGTTAGTTCATCTTTGAAAAAAAAAAAAACAAAAAAACAGCACGAAGACTATTCAAAGAATATATTTCTTAAAATATTTTCTAAAAAATATTCATTTCATAACTCTTATAGAGCAATTGATTTAAACTTAACAAAATAAAAGTTGAATGGGCTCAACGTTGTTTAACTTCGTTTTCCAAGTTAGGACCGCCTACAAAGAATAGGTAACGGCCGCATATAAACAAAACATAAAATTTATCTTGATGTTTAGTATAAATGGAAAGCTAGCTAATCGAAGAGGCCTAATAAAGGCGGGTGAGATATAAAATATATAGAGGAAAATCTATAAATATCAACAATAATTTATAACGTGATAAAATAATTACTAAAAGCCTTAAACACACTTCCGTACACTGAGGGAAGGGTCGGCCATCTTTAGTCAAAGGAAAAACCAGATATAAAATTAAAAAAAAAAAAAAGCAAGGGCAAAACACTTATCCTCTCCTTTCAAAAGCATTTCTTTTGAAGATAGTATTGAATAATCCAACACGGCGAAAGCAATAAAACCAAAACCAAGTACTTCACCAATTCGGTAGAAAACTCGAGGTCATAAAGCGAGTGGAACCAACTTGTCGACAAGACCGATAGAGAAGAACTGGAGCTGTTCACAAGTATATGCGGTATCTGGCCGATAGTCGGCGCTGGTGGGCACACCCGCAACCTTCATGGCGATCGCTTGCGAGTTTTTGGAATCTGTCGAGCCGTCGGAGACGTCAGCTATTATATATTCACCGGCTAAGTTTAATATTTAAAAACACTAAAATATAATCACACAAAGACTAATAGCACAATACTGAAGTAAAGGTTTACAACAGCTACTTTATATTTTATAACATATGACTGTGTAAAGACAAACTTATACAAATACTGTAAATTAAAATACCTAGGCCAAAATAAACGTAAAATGTGGACAAAAAACTTTTTATACGCTATAGGGATACATTACCAACAATTAAGACAACTGAGAACTAAAATAATAATCAAAGGATTAAGGGCTACAGGGAGGTCTCCCAATCCGATACACGTTGATACCCTTACCCTTGGTTAGGTTTGGCTGTATTCCTAAAACAACCATTTCCACTCTTTAGACAAGTCAAGAAGGTAAACACAAGGTTAGGTAGGGCACAAGTTAAATTGCATTCTGAAACCAGTAACTACATAATTCATCAAGAAGCTCCTTAACACTTTGAATATCATAAGAAATATTCTAAATTTTTACTCGTTGGGCCTCACTTGGAAGTATTTAATTTCAATAACGTCCATAAAATGTTATTTTCCTTAGTAAAATAAATTTTTGAATATACTTACCCGATGATCATATAGCTGCAACTCTGTTGCTCGACAGAAAAAACCTACGGGCGGAATACGCCAGCGATCGCTATACAGGTGGGGGTGTACATCAACAGCGCCATCTGTCAAAGGTACTCAAGTACTCGATGTCAACAAAGAACCAATTTTCTCCTCTGTCCACTGGGTCTCTATTGGGGAGGAAGGGTGGGTCCTTTAATTTATGATCATCGGGTAAGTATATTCAAAAATTTATTTTACTAAGGAAAATAACATTTTTCAATATTAAACTTACCCGATGATCATATAGCTGATTCACACCCAGGGGGGTGGGTAGAGACCAGCATTACATGTTGACATTATTATGAGCTAAGTATTCCGTATTTCATTTTAGCAGTTATTCAAAATAACAAGCATAAAATAAATAAGTACCTGGTAAGGAAGACGACTTGTACAATTACTCTGCCTTTTTAAGTACGTCTTCCTTACTGAGCCTCGCGATCCTCATAGGATGCTGAGCGACTCCTAGGAGCTGAAGTATGAAGGGTTGCAACCCATACTAAAGGTCCTCATCAAAACCTCTAATCTAGGCGCTTCTCAAGAAATTATTTTGACCACCCGCCAAATCAAGTAGGATGCGAAAGGCTTCTTAGCCTTCCGGACAACCCAAAAATATTTCAAGAGAAAGATTAAAAAGGTTCTGGAATTAGGGAATTGTAGTGGTGGAGCCCCCACCACTACTGCACTCGTTGCTACGAATGGTCCCAGAGTGTAGCAGTTCTCGTAAAGAGACTGGACATTCTTAAGATAAAAGACGCGAACACTGATTTGCTTTTCCAATAGGTTGCGTCGAATATACTTTGCAGAGATCTATTTTGTTCAAAGGCCACGGAAGTTGTGACAGCTCTAACTTCGTGTGTCCTTACCTTCAGCCAAGCTTGGTCTTCCTCATTCAGAAGGGAATGAGCTTCTCGTATTAACAGTCTGATAAAATAGGATAAAGAATTCTCTGACATAGGCAAAGATGGATTCTTAACTGAACACCATAAAGCTTCAGACGGGCCTCGTAAAGGTTTTTAAAATAGAACTTAAGAGCTCTTACAGGACATAATACTCTTTCTAGTTCATTTCCAACCATACGATAAGTTTGGAATATCGAACGATATTGGTCAAGGCCGAGAAGGCAGCTCGTGTTTGGCTAGAAAACCAAGTTGTAGAACATGTAGCCGTTTCGGATGAGAAACCGATGTTCCTGCTGAAGGCATGAATCTCACTGACTCTTTTAGCTGTGGTTAAGCATATCAGGAAAAGAGTCTTAAAGGTGAGATCTTTCAGGGAGGCTGAATGAAGTGGTTCGAACCTGTCTGACATAAGGAATCTTAGAACCACGTCTAAATTCCAACCAGGTGTAACCAAACGACGCTCCTTCGTGGTCTCAAAGACTTAAGGAGGTCCTGTAGATCTTTATTGTTGGAAAGATCTAAGCCTCTGTGACGGAAGACTGATGCCAACATGCTTCTGTAACCCTTGATAGTGGGAGCTGAAAGAGATCGTTCTTTCCTCAGATATAAGAGGAAGTCAGCTATTTGAGTTACAGAGGTACTGGTCGAGGATAAGGATACTGACTTGCACCAGTTTCGGAAGATTTCCCACTTCGATTGGTAGACTCTAAGGGTGGATGTTCTCCTTGCTCTAGCAATCGCTCTGGTTGCCTCCTTCGAAAAATCTCTAGTTCTCGAGAGTCTTTCGATATTCTGAAGGCAGTCAGACGAAGAGCGTGGAGGCCTTGGAGTACCTTCTTTACGCGTGGCAGACGTAGCAGGTCCACCCTTAGGGAAAGTGTTCTGGGAACGTTTACTAGCCATCGAAGTACCTCGGTGAGTTATTCTCTCGCGGGCCAGAGGGAAGCAACTAGCGTCAACTTTGTCCCTTCGTGAGAGGCGAACTTCTGCAGTACCTTGTTGACAATCTAGAACGGAGGGAATGCATATAGATCTAGATGTGACCAATCTAGTAGAAAGGCATCTATATGAACTACTGCTGGGTCCGGGATAGGTGAGCAAAGTATTAGGAGCCTCTAGGTCATCGAGGTTGCGAAGAGATCTATGGTTGGCTGGCCCCAGGTGGCCCAAAGTCTCTTGCATACATCCTTGTGGAGGGTCCAATATGTTGAAATTATTTGTCCCTTCCTACTGAGACAATCTGCTATGACATTCAAGTTGCCTTGGATGAACCTCGTTACTAGTGAAAAGTCTAGACCTGTTGAACAGGAGAGGAGGTCTCTTGCGAACTCGTACCATGTCAGAGAGTAGGTCCCTCCTTGCTTGGAGATGTACGTCAAAGCAGGGTGTTGACCGTGTTCACCTCCACCACTTTGCCTTGAAGGAGAGACCTGAAGCTTTTCCAGGTCAGACGTACTGCCAGAAGCTTCTTGCAGTTGAAATGCATTGTCCTTTGACTCGAGTTCCATAATCCCGAGCATTCCCTACCGCCTAATGTCGCACCCCAGCCTACGTCCGATGCATCTGAGAAGAGAACGTGGTTGGGAGTCTGAACAGTCAGGGGAAGACCCTTTCAAAGGTTGATAAAGTCCTTTCACCATGATACAGAAGAGGACGGAGGTGTAGTCTTCCAAGTGACACAAATTGAACCACGGATGACAGTGTCCTAACCAGACTCATCCACAGCCTGACAGGGCAGTGTTCCTTCTTCAGCATCTTCTGGATGGATAGCAGGGCTGGGGGTTGATCGTCTTGTTCAGCAATGTCCTCATCAGAGGGTTCCTCATCCGAAACTGATGAGGAAACTGCAACGGAGTGGGCAACGTCTGACTCGCTGAATCCGGTCGCACTGGTGGATGCGTGACGGAGCCTGACACAAGATCATGGTACTGCTGCACAGTCTGTGAACTGGCAACCATGGAGACGTGAGGAAGTACAACGTCAACCCGAAACTGTGTAGACTGTCTGGGTTGTGAAGTCAACCCCCTATAGGGTTGCTGAGGTTGCCGCACTGCGTCACAAGTAGTTATCTCTGCTGGTTGTTGAACGTCTTCCTAGTGACACACTGAACGTCCACAACCACCTCCGAGAGTCGCTTAACGTCAACGTGCGACTGGCAACCCACACTGGGTCGCACCGGTGGAGGAACCATCTCAACTGGCGGACGTGAGTAGGATACCTCAGCGTCAACAGGGCGAACAACCAACCGGTAGGAAGGTTGTTGGCTAGAAGGTTCTTCTCCGTAAAAAATCCTCTAACAAGGACACAAGCTTGGACTGCATGTCTTGCAACAAAGCCCATTAGGGTCTATGGGAGCAGGTGTGGCAACAGACGGGGTTAGCGACTGAAGCGGAACCATTTACCATCCCTGGAAGCCTTGTTATGCTTTAATTAAAGTCCATAGGAGGTTAGGCAGCTTAAGGCTCCTCTCCAAATGACAGAGTCCTCAAAGGAATATCAGAAGGAGGGAGAACAGCACTTTCTCATCTACAGGAACCATGTCCGAGAAAAGCTAGGTTATCTCAGTGAGGGTCTCACTGGTGCAAAAGCAGCAGACCAGAAGGCAACGTTATGTAACTGCTCGACAGTCTGTGAACTGTCAAAAACTGAACTGTCAACCACAACAGGTGCGTGAGGACATACAGCACTGGTGCATTAGTAGCAGACCAGAAGGCAACGTTATGTAACTGCTTGACAGTCTGTGAACTGTCAAAAACTGAACAGTCAACCACAACAGGTGCGTGAGGACATACAGCACTGGTGCATAAGTAGCAGACCAGAAGGCAACGTTATGTAACTGCTTGACAGTCTGTGAGCTGGCAACAACCAAAGCTGTGTGGGGAAGCCTCAACTCCTGACTGACTAGTCTGCTGAGGGTGAGTGGCGGTAACCACAGTTGGTTGCGGAGGCTGACACACCGTGTCAAAACACGGCAGCTTGAGGTAGCTCACGCACGGCAACGGAGTGCTCCGTGTGTCTGAGGGAGTCAGCATGCGTCTGGCAGGGTCGACTGCGCATGGGTGGAGGAGCTCTCACAACAAGAGTGTGGGAGCAGGCAGCCATGCTGGGCGCACAACCGTGGCAGGTTGTAGGCAAACGGGTGCATCGTCAACCTTCTCCGCAGTCGGAGTGTGGGAGCAGACAACAACCAAAGCGGAGTGGTGGTGCGTGGTGGGGACTGCCGTGGGTTGCGGAAACTAACGCATCGCGTCAAAACACGGCAGCTTGACTCCACCCTCCCACTGCTGATGCGGTAGCTCACGCATGTTAACGGAGGGAGCCGCACGTCGGCTAACGTTAACATGTGTCTGGCAGGGACGATTGCGCATCGGAGGAGGAGCTCTCCGCAGCCGGAGTGTGGGAGCAGGCAGCCTCAGCGTGAGCTGGGTGCACAACAGTGGCAGGTTGTAGGCTAACGAGAGCAGTGTCAACCTTCTCCGCACGAAACTCCTGCATAACCGCAGCTAACTGAGTCTGCATAGACTGCAGTAAAGACCACTTAGGGTCTACAAAAAACGGCAACAGACGGAGCTACTGTCCGTCGTGACTGAGGGTCTAAAACAGCTGGTGCGGCAACAGACGGAGTTACTGCCTGTTGCGGTACCACCTTGCCTCTCTTGGGAGGTGTGCAGTCGTCGGATGACTGCAGCAAGTCCGAACTGACCCAGTGGCTACACCTAGGCCGTTGGACTTGCGCGGAAGGGACCGACTTGCACTTAAAAGCTGCAAGATTTGGTCCATGGTTTCTTACGAGAAACCTCTTCCGCAGACGAGGAATAAATGGGCTCTCTCGTCTTTGTGTGGGTGGGGCGATCACGTCGGCAAACGTGTGTAGATACGCCCGAAACCACGGAGGGAAAAACGTCTGTTCGTCGATCAAGGCCTGTGGAACCCATAAGTCGTTCGACATTACTTCTCCCCTGGGCTTGGGAGCTTGTAAGAGGTCCCGGACTAGGTGAACAACTGGCACGAACAGACGAACCCTCGGACGCAACACTGTAACACTTTGCGCATATCACTTTATCACTTTTGATTTTCTGTTTGCACTTATTTCACTGAAATCGAAACTTTAACTGATTTCTACCTGAAACACGCAATCCTATCCTTCATTAAAAGGTAGTCATTGCGAAAACAGTTTTACAATGCAACAGAAAAACATAAATAAAGATAAAGAATTCAGTGGCTGGAAAAGAGACTAAACACTAGACCAAATAAACTACGTTTACAATCTCTCACCGCATAAAGCCTGGGAACAAGAATAAAACCCTAGAAACGTTTTACCTTCTTCCCCTACAGCGACTAGGGAGAAGAGTAAAAAACGAGAACAACGTTACCCACTTGAACGAAACGTTTATTCTCCTCTCTCTCCCTCCGTCTCTATCTCTCTCTCTCTTCTCTCTTGAATTAGCACCTGAGAGAAGAGCCCAATTATATATCGTTAAAACATGTTATTTGCTAAAGGAAAAAACTGAAAGGTTTCCCAAATAAAAAGTTCCTTTATTTAGAATTTAAACTCTTTAAGCTAAGAAAGAATGAACGAAACGCTAGAATCGGTTTACTCTTACTGCAAAGTGAAACCGTGAAACACTCTCTCTCTATCGTAACGATAGAGCGCAAGTTGAACGTTCTGAACGTTAACAACTGCGGAGACTAAAAACTAAACGTTAGTTCATCTTTGAAAACAGTACGAGACTATCAAAGAAATTCTTCCATAAAACATTAAAAAAGTATTAAATTCTTTAAAGGTTAAATACGATAAAACGGGCTCAATGTAAATTAACTTCGGTTCCAAGTTAGGACCGCCTACTATTAGGAAAGGTCGCATATAAACAAACATAAAAATTTATTTTTATAAGTTTATAATAATTGGAAAGTTAACCGAAGAGGCCTAAAAAGGCGGAGAGATATAAATAAATGGATCTATAACGTGTTAAGCAAAATTACCAAAAACCTAAACACACTTCCGTCTAAGGGAAGGGTCGGCCATTTAAAAGTGAAAGAGAGTCCATACTCTCTTCGTCACCATAATTAAATCTATCGAAAACGAATTCAAGTTTTGAAATGAAGATAAAACCCCTGCATAGCGAAAGCTCAAAACTGGAATAGTGTACTTCACCAAATCGTTGTGAAAACAAATCCAGTTAGGGACGGCGTATTTAGTAGGTCCTGCCATTGGCACGACAGAGGAAAAATTGGTTCTTTGTTGACATCGAGTACTTGAGTACCTTTGACAGATGGCGCTGTTGATGTACACCCCCACCTGTATAGCGATCGCTGGCGTATTCCGCCCGTAGGTTTTTTCTGTCGAGCAACAGAGTTGCAGCTATATGATCATCGGGTAAGTTTAATATTGAAAATTTCCTTTTTCCTCATTTGTGAATAAATAATCTTAACAAAATATGTAAAACTAAATATTATAAAGAAAATTTGTTCATGTATACAACAATTTTTTATTCTTGAAACTACTGTAGGAGTTTTTGTCCTGGTGATTGTATTTTAAATCGATTTGCACTGGTTTGGGATTGAAAGGGTTAGCTCAATGTATTTTTTGTTATTGTTTGTATATACTAATAAGTTTTGATAAGAATGAACCACTCAAACAGATACAGTATATACTGTAAACAGCTGCAACACTTCCATATGCTGAATTAATGCATCAATCAGCAAATGCTAATTCGTCACACCAAACTGTTAAAGACAATATGTTCCCTAGCATTCTAGGCTAGTTAAAAATTTTTACTTTAAGTTTGACTGGCGTGGGCAGGCCTAGACTCAAGTCCCCACTAAAGGTAGTTCACAAATAGATTAGCAAACATTTTCTACAAGTACAGTATGGCTACCCAATGATTTGTTCAAGTCAACTAAAGCCCAATGTGTACTTTCACAGATATTAAACAGATCTGTTTTGATATACAGCACAATACTTAGATTTAAAAATCATGGGAAGTAGCCCTCCAGTCACCCTATCAACTACAAGGATGATCTCTAAGCCACAACTTTGTTCCTATATAAATGACTTATAATAAAAACAAAAAAGGATTTGGGATCATAACAGCAATTAACACAACACAGTACTGTATACAATACCTATAGTATTACATATACGGTGCCGGTTTAGTATGTGGCCTACCTTTTTTATTCTGGTTTAGTATGTGGCCTACCTGGCTTGTTAGGTAAGGTAAGGTAAGGTAAGGTTGGGTTAGGTTAGGCCACATACTAAAACAGATAGAATTTCGTAGGCCACATACTAAACCGGCACCACATATACTTTATAAAAAACTTATTCATAATTCATGTGTTGTTATCTGTGAGACAAGATTACACTATGTATGTCACAGTCATTTTTCACATGAGCTTTGAGAGACCTATTTCATAACATATGTTCCTCTCCTCTAATGTATGTTATTAAAAAACAAAAATCCTATAGTTTTGAGACTATTGTCTTGATTAAAATATAAAAAATTCTTAAAACTGTACTGTATAAAAATTATTCTAATTTACAGTACAGTATAAATTATGAGGACTGTTACAGTGTGATTTTCTTTGCTTATAGAACTGAAAGACATTGTATAGCATTTGTTTTCTAAAACTTTATAGCTTAGTTAAAATGCATAGCAGAAAGCATATCTATTCTTTAGCTTTTGCACTTCTGCCATCATCTACAATACCGTATATCAAGTTACATAATATGTTATGTTATGCGGTGAGTGTTAGTCTTTATCCTTAAATAATTCCTATGCTACATGTCAGCCCTGCATGCTATACTACCTAATCCTAGTTACTGACCACCAGCCTAATCATGGGTAACAACTACTGTTATTGGTTTAGAACCCATTTTCATTATTTTTATTTGCCATCTATTTTTAATTCTCTTTCAGAGTTTTTGTCTATCATATGTGGAATAGCTATCCATATGCAACCACACCACATCAGGCCTGTGATCATTGAAGGGGAATTCAAGAGTTTTGATTCTATTTCTCCATGTGATCTTCCTTCCTCCAGTTCTATAAATTTGTTGCAATTCCAGGATGCATTAGTATTACAGAGGATACTGTTGCCCACCTTGGGTAAAACCAAGCAATTCTGATTTTAATGATAAGGAACGGGAGAGAAATAGGGTCAAAGTCGAGTATAGAAGCGTAAATTCTCTACGTCTACATCCTCTGACTCCTCTTCTTCCCCATACTGGTTGAAGTGTTGAAAGAAGGCACAATAACACTGCCTTATACAATAAATCCAAACGTAAATTTATGAAAATGTCTCCCAACCCCATTTAACGATCACAATAGTACAGCATCTGGCTCCTTCATCAGTACTTTTTCAACAGTGTTTCACAAACCTCTGCCTTGACAAGGATAAGAGTTATTTGACAATTCACCACTCTTAACATTAACCTCAATTAACTGCGGGTGGTAAAACCTCTAAAATTATCAGTTTAAAAATTGACAATAAATCTATTTTTTCTTAATTTATTTTTGGAAAAAGTTTGAACATTATACAATGACACTGACAAGATACGTTTTACCGGTAGTCATATTTACATTTAACTGCAGGCTCTTTTTATATCTTGCCTTCTCTTTTACAAACACTGTCCTATTCATTAGAATTTCATGTACAACACATGTTTACTTCCTTAATTTGACTTCAGGACTGCTACAAAAATCCTATTAATGTAAGTAGAAAGACAAATACCCAACATATACTTGGATGTTAGCTAGAAATGAGTTCAAAGTCAAATTCTGCCATCTAAGTTCTGGCCAACTTGATTAGCTTATAGTATAAAACCAGGAACTAAGCACAGCCTAACTAACTGGTTACACAATGTTTGGCTTTTGATTAGGGTGACAAAAACACGTGTCATACACTAAAAGAATGCATCTTAACCTAACGTAACCTAACTGCAGTGTAACTAACTAGATTGAGTGGTGTATCACTTTGAAAACCTTGATTAAACCATCGATAATTCCAATATAGGTACAGTAAGGATGATATATCTTTACTTAAACACAAATCATACATTTCATATGTACAACCAGAATAGTGCACTTTTGATTAACAGAATTTCCCTAATCATGAAGTACCAAAAATGTTATTTTTATTAATAAAATAAATTTTTGAATATACTTACCCGATAATCATGTAGCTGTCAACTCCGTTGCCCGACAGAATTCTATGGAGGGATACGCCAGCTATCACAATACTAGAAGGGGGTGTATTTACCAGCGCCACCTGTGGCCAGGTACTCAAGTACTTCTTGTTGACACCTCCTCAATTATTCCTCGGTCCACTGGTTCTCTATGGGGAGGAAGGGAGGGTCGATTAAATCATGATTATCGGGTAAGTATATTCAAAAATTTATTTTATTAATAAAAATAACATTTTTCAATATTAAACTTACCCGATAATCATGTAGCTGATTCACACCCAGGGGGGTGGGTGAAAAACCAGTGTACAAGACTAAAGGATAGCTAAGTATCCCGTATTTCATATAATCAGTTATCCACAATAACAATGAAATAATAAGTACCTGGTAAGGAAGTCGACTTGAACCGTTACTCTGCCTTTAATAAGATCGTCTTCCTTACTGAGCGCAGCGTTCCTCTTGGGAGGCTGAATCAACTCAAAGGTGCTAAAGTATACAGGGCTGCAACCCATACTAAAGGACCTCATCACAACCTTTAACCTTGGCGCTTCTCAAGAAAGAATTGACCACCCGCCAAATCAACAAGGATGTGGAAGGCTTCTTGGCCGACCGTACAACCCATAAAAAGTATTCAAGAGAAAGGTTAAAAAGTTATGGGATTATGGGAATGTAGTGGCTGAGCCCTCGCCTACTACTGCATTCGTTGCTACGAATGGACCCAGGGTGTAGCAGTACTCGTAAAGAGACTGGACATCTTTGAGATAGAATGATGCGAACACTGACTTGTTTCTCCAATAGGTTGCATCCATAACACTCTGCAGAGAACGGTTCTGTTTGAAGGCCACTGAAGTAGCCACAGTTCTCACTTCATGTGTCCTTACCTTCAGCAAAGCAAGGTCTTCTTCCTTCAGATGAGAATTTGCTTCTCTAATCAGAAGCCTGATGTAGTAAGAAACTGAGTTCTTAGACATTGGTAGAGAAGGCTTCTTGATAGCACACCATAAGGCTTCTGATTGTCCTCGTAATGGTTTTGACCTTCTTAGATAGTACTTAAGAGCTCTAACTGGGCAAAGTACTCTCTCCAGTTCGTTCCCCACCATGTTGGACAGGCTTGGGATCTCGAACGACTTAGGCCAAGGACGGGAAGGAAGCTCGTTTTTAGCCAAAAAACCGAGCTGCAAGGAACATGTAGCCGTTTCAGATGTGAAACCTATGTTCCTGCTGAAGGCGTGGATCTCACTTACTCTTTTACCTGTTGCTAAGCACACGAGGAAAAGAGTTTTTAATGTGAGGTCCTTAAAAGAGGCTGATTGGAGCGGTTCAAATCCTGATGACATTAGGAACCTTAGGACCACGTCTAGATTCCAGCCTGGAGTGGACAACCGACGTTCCTTTGAGGTCTCAAAAGACCTAAGGAGGTCCTGTAGATCTTTGTTGGAGGAAAGATCCAAGCCTCTGTGGCGGAAAACCGCTGCCAACATACTTCTGTAACCCTTGATCGTAGGAGCTGATAGGGATCTTACGTTCCTTAGATGTAACAGGAAGTCAGCAATCTGGGTTACAGTGGTACTGGTTGAGGAAACTGCATTGGCCTTGCACCAGCTTCGGAAGACTTCCCATTAAGACTGATAGACTCTGAGAGTGGATGTCGTCCTTGCTCTGGCAATCGCTCTGGCTGCCTCCTTCGAAAAGCCTCTAGCTCTTGAGAGTCTTTCGATAGTCTGAAGGCAGTCAGACGAAGAGCGTGGAGGTTTGGGTGTACCTTCTTTACGTGAGGTTGACGCAGAAGGTCCACTCTAGGAGGAAGAGTCCTGGGAACGTCGACCAGCCATTGCAGTACCTCGGTGAACCATTCTCTCGCGGGCCAGAGGGGAGCAACCAACGTCAGCCGTGTCCCTTTGTGAGAGGCGAACTTCTGAAGTACCCTGTTGACAATCTTGAACGGCGGGAATGCATACAGGTTGAGATGGGACCAATCCAGCAGAAAGGCATCCACGCGAACTGCTGCTGGGTCTGGAATCGGAGAACAATACAAGAGGAGCCTCTTGGTCATCGAGGTAGCGAATAGATCTATGGTTGGCTGACCCCACAGGGCCCAAAGTCTGCTGCAAACATTCTTGTGAAGGGTCCACTCTGTGGGGAAGACCTGACCCTTCCGGCTGAGGTGATCTGCCATGACATTCATATCGCCCTGAATGAGCCTCGTTACCAGCGTGAGCTTTCGATCTTTAGACCAAATGAGGAGGTCCCTTGCGATCTCGAACAACTTCCTCGAATGAGTCCCTCCCTGCTTGGAGATGTAAGCCAAGGCTGTGGTGTAGTCGGAGTTCACCTCCACCACCTTGTTAAGCTGGAGGGACTTGAAGTTTATCAAGGCCAGATGAACTGCCAACAACTCCTTGCAATAGATGTGAAGTGTCCTTTGCTCCTGATTCCATGTTCCCGAGCATTCCTGTCCGTCCAGTGTCGCACCCCAGCCCGTGTCCGATGCGTCCGAGAAGAGACGGTGGTCGGGGGTCTGAACAGCCAATGGTAGACCTTCCTTGAGAAGAATGCTGTTCTTCCACCACGTTAGAGTAGACCTCATCTCTTCGGAAACAGGAACTGAGCCCGTCTCTAGCGTCATGTCCTTTATCCAGTGAGCAGCTAGATGATACTGAAGGGGGCGGAGGTGGAGTCTCCCTAACTCGATGAACAGGGCCAGCGATGAAAGTGTCCCTGTTAGACTCATCCACTGCCTGACTAAGCATCGGTTCCTTCTCAGCATGCTCTGGATGCATTCTAGGGCTTGGAAGATCCTTGGGGCCGACGGACAAGTCCGAAAAGCTCGACTCTGAAGATCCATACCCAAGGAGACAATGGTCTGGGATGGAACGAGCTGAGACTCCTCAAAATTGACCAGGAGGCCCAGTTCCTTGGTCAGATCCATAGTCCATTTGAAAATCTCCAGACAGCGACGACTTGTGGGAGTTCTTAAAAGCCAGTCGTCTGACGGAGCCGGACACAAGATCATGATACTGCTGCACAGTCTGTAAACTGTCAATCATGGGCAAGCGAGGAAGTACAGTGACAACCCGAATCTGTCTAGACTGTCTGGGTCGTACAGACAACTCCTTAACGGGTTGCTGAGGTTGCCGCACTGCGTCACAACAAGTCCCTTCTGTTGGTTGTTGAACGTCTTCCCCGTGACACATTGACTCCGTAAACAAAAAAATCCTCTAACAAGGACTAAGCTTGGACTGCATGTCATGCAACACAGCTCAAGGTCTATGGGAGCAGGTGTGGTAACAGACGGGATTAGCGGCTGAAGTGGAACCATTACCTTCCCTGTAAGCATGTTATGCTTAAATAAAAGTCCATAAGAGGTTATGCAGCTAAAGGCTCCCTCCAAATGACAGAGTCCTCAAGGGAATATCAGAAGGAGGGAGAAAAGAACTTTCTCATCTACAGGGACCTTATCCTAGAAAAGCTAAGTTCTCTGAGTGAGGGTTCACTGGTGCAAAAGCAGCAGACTAGAAGGCAACGTTATGAAACTGCTTGACAGTCTAGTGAGTTGGCAACAACCCAAGATGTGTTGAGAAGCATGCGGTAAGGTATGCAGAGCATGATGTATGCAGAGTATGCTGTATGCAGAGCATGCTGTATGTAGAGCATGTTGTATGCAGAGCATGCTGAATGCAGAGCATGCTGAATGCAGAGCATGTTGTATGCAGAGCATGCTGAATGCTGAGCATGTAGTAAGCAGAGCCTGCTGTAAGGAAAGCAGAGCGTGTGCATGGCGTTTAACATTTCTCAGAAATTCCATGACCAGTGCTAGAGTGCTTTATGCATGCTTGCATGGGGTTTAAACCATGGTATGAAAATGGAGGTAAGGTATGCTGAACAGCAGAGTCAGAACGAGCTGGAACAACAATAGTTGTGGTTTCCTCTTCAAGACTCCGATGAGGGAACACCTGAGGCTCAGTCTGCAAATGCTGAATAAAAGACAAGCAGAAGGAAGGCGCATGGGTGGAGGAGGCTGACTCCTAGCATGAGTGGTTGAACCCAAGGGTTGCGCTTGCTGAGCGGTTGGCGGAAGCGGAGTAGCAAGTTCCAGTTCCTGTGGTGTGAGCGGAGCGCGATGAGGAAGAGGCTGCGCAGAACAAGGAAAATGTCTCGCAAGCTGAGGCTCCTGAGGCGCAAGGCTAAGGTGTTGTGGTGCTTGCCTTGTGGAGGGTTGAGCTCGCTGCAGCAAGAGCTGAGGAGACTGACTCATGGACGGGAGAGGTTGTTGTACCTCAACCGAGTGTTGCATCACTGGTGGAGCAGCAAGTGGAGGCGGAGGAAGAGAGGTATAATCCTCCTGATCCCAATGTAAAGGTTGCCTTAAGGAAGGCGGAGGCTGAACACCACAGGGAACAGCAAACTCAGCACGTGGCTCAACATCGTACGCCTGGCAGGTGGAACTGCTGGCAGTACTGCGATCAGGCGGAGCGAGTGTAGGTGGAGGGAGTGTAGGCGGAGGCGGAGGAGCAACACTCTCAGCCCGACACTCACGCATCAAGTCCGAAAGCTGTGCTTGCATGGACTGTAGTAGAGTCCACAACATCGTACGCCTGGCAGATGGTACTGTGATCAGGCGGAGCGAGTGTAGGTGGAGGGAGTGTAGGCGGAGGCGGAGGAGCAACACTCTCAGCCCGACACTCACGCATCAAGTCCGAAAGCTGTGCTTGCATGGACTGTAGTAGAGTTCACAACATCGTACGCCTGGCAGGTGGTACTGTGATCAGGCGGAGCGATCATAGGTGGGGGGGAGTGTAGGCGGAGGCGGAGGCGCAACACTCTCAGCCCGACACTCACGCATCGAGACCGAAAGTTGTGACAGTATGGACTGCAGTAGAGTTAACTTGGGGTCGGCAGACACTAAGTTCTGCTGAGGTAAAGCCTTAACAGCAGAGATCTGTTGTGGCAGAACCTTACTCCTCTTAGGTGGAGTGTAATCAACTGATGACTGAGGAGAGTCAGAGCTAACCCAATGACTGCATTCGGGTTGTGAACTTTAACTTCGTATGTCTGGCATAGGTCTGGACTTAACGTTTAAGAGGTCTTGAGACCTGAGACCAGCGTTACTCTGCCTTTATTTTCTCCCCTAATCTCTTCTGCAGACGAGCAAAATAAGGGCTCAATCGTCTGCGGGTGGGAGTGACGGTCTCGGTAAGACACGCCCACAACCACCGAGAATACTTCTGTGCGCCGATCAAGGCCTGCTGAACCCTTATGCCCTTCGACATTGCTTCTCCCCTGGGCTTGGGAGCTTGCAAGAGGTCCCGGACTGGGAGGACGACTGGCGCGCACAAAAGTACCCTCACGCACTAATCACTTATCACTTTGATTTCTGTTTGCACTTATTTCACTGAACTCGAAACTTTAAGTGGTTTGTACCTGAAATACGCAATTCTATCCTTTCTCAAAGTTAGTAATTGCGAAAACAGAATTACAATGTAACAGAAAAATCTAATGAAAGATAATTCAGTGGTTGGAAAGAGACTAAACACTAGATCACTCTAGAAACGTTTAGTTTCTTCCCCTAAAGAGACTAGGGAGAAGAGCAAAAACGATAACGACGTTACTCGTACGCCTGGCAGGCTTGAATGAAACGTTTATCCTCTTTCTCCCTCCGTCTCTATCTCTCTCTCTCTCTCTCTCTCTCTTGACTTAGAACCTGAGAGAAGAGCCCAATCATATATATCGTTAAAACATATTATTGTTAAAGGAAAAAACTGAAAAGTTCCTTTATAGGATCAAAACCATTAAGTTAAGAAAGAATGAACAAAACGCTAGACACGGTTACTCTTACTGCAACGTGAAACCGTGAACATTCTTTCTCTATCGTAACGATAGAGTGCAAGTTGAACGTTCTGAACGTCAACAACTGCAGAGACAAAACAAAACGTTAGTTCAACTTTGAAAACAGTACGAGACTGTCAAAGAAAATCTTTCAAACTCTGTGGCGGAAATAGCATAATATGTTAACAGGTAAAACCGAAATGACGGGCTCAAAGTTTATTAACTTCGGTAAAAGACCGCCTACTATTAGGAAGGTCGAATATAAACAAATATAAAAATTAATTTTAATGAGTTTATAATAAAAGGAAGTTAATCGAAGAGGCCTATAAGAGGCGGAGAGATATAAAATAAATCTATAACTTTTGTTAAGCAAAATTAAGAAAGAGAGTCTATACTCTCTTAGACACCAACACTTCCGTCTAAGGGAAGGGTCGGCCATTGAAAGGTGAACGAGAGTTCATACTCTCTCGTCACCATAATTAATCAAATTAATTCCAAAAGCTAACTAAGCTAATATAGAAGATTCCAGTAAAGCGACAGCCGAAATCAAAGAGAAATACTTCACCAAAGTCGTGAAAATACTCCAAGAACATAAGCGTATCCCAGAACGTCTTGCCGGAAGCACGACAGAGGAATAATTGAGGAGGTGTCAACAAGAAGTACTTGAGTACCTGGCCACAGGTGGCGCTGGTAAATACACCCCCTTCTAGTATTGTGATAGCTGGCGTATCCCTCCATAGAATTCTGTCGGGCAACGGAGTTGACAGCTACATGATTATCGGGTAAGTTTAATATTGAAAAATTATATTACTGTATTGATATGTAAACCGATAATGCATGGCTATATCATATGGCTACTTGGTCTTCTTGTCTTTCCCAAAGCCCAATTTTGTAGCATGCCACAGAAAACAAATTGGACATGTCAGTGGAGTCTGGTACTACACATAATCAAATATCGCTGTAGCATTAAATGGCATATCTTTACTTGTGCACCGCCACTAGTAATCATCGAAATCCCTTAATTCCATTAATTCATTCTGGGACACAGTTTCCTTACTCATCGGGAGAGCCAAAACCCTAATAACCTACACTGACCTACATACAGCAGAATGCCTATCTTTACTTTTCAAACATCTCATCATAGTATCTTGGAACAGAGCATAGGTAAAGTTGAACTTAGTCTAAGTATATTTCTGAGAGGTTTGAATGACTCAAGTCAAACTTGCTAAGAAGTTTTTATAGTTTATATAGGAGATATTTATCTTAATATTACTGGTCTTAAAATATTTTATTTCTCCAAGTTTCCTTTCCTCACTGGACTATTTTCCTTGTTGGAGCCCCTGGCCTTATAGCAACCTGCTTTTTCAATTAGGGTTGTAGCTTACCAATCAACAATAATAATAATACATCTTAGTGACAATGAAAATTTCCAATTTTCCAAACTGACCAATACTAGAATACTGTACTACTGCCATATCCTTAGCTTACCCTAAGACTAAGTCTCAACTCTGTGTCCATTTTCACTCCTGAAACTGGAATTTTCAAATGTATCTCCTAGTTTAACCCATCTAGGCCTATAAAACTTAAAAAATACATATTTCTAACGATGAACGACATCAAAACCATTCAAAATACTGGTAAAACCATTTTGGAAAGTCGCACACGTTGCACTATATGCGTTACCGAGTGGGCGACTATTTTTATGACCTAACTATCTACATATTACCCCACACCAACAACACTTACTTATTTTCAACAAAAGTGAAATGGCCACTTGTTTCAAATGTCGTTAATATGGACACTTTCTTAAATAGGAATAAACGAACTGTTTCAAAGTGTTATGTTGTAGGGGGAGAAGATATTCTTAAAAAGCTTGGATAGAAACTGTGGAGGTAGGAGATTAGTCAAAAGAAAGTTACATGACAGAAAACACAGTTACAGATGGTGGTTAAAAATCAGTACCAAAACTAAAAATACGGAAAATGGGAAATCAAAGTTTGGGCAGAACCACCTGTCAGATATTTAATGAGCTTTTCTCAGAGTCTTCTGCCATAGCGACCAAAGCTAATGCAGAAATTGAGGTAGTTTTACAAAAGTAGTTAAAAAGTTATTCCTAACTGCTGAATTAGGTTATGGGGTTCAATCTCATGTTCTAGTAGGGATATATTTACAAATATCGTGCTACAATAAAGTAAAACCAATGCGGCGGTCTAAATGGGGTCCACAGAGAGGGCCATAAATCCCAAAGGAAAGGATAGGCTCCTACTATAGGTTAGGTGGGAAACTAAGCTTTGGTTCGGTGGTGCTCTTGTGTTTGTTTCCCTTTAAAAATGTGGTTTAACAGTCTTAACATATAGAAATTTATAATGTCTATAACTTGACAATATGCATTTCCCCAAAATATTCATCAGAACTTTTCACAGTATCCATAAAAGCACCCGGAACACTTTTTTCCTTAACTAGGAATATTGGCCTACGGTATATAATTACCCAAATTTCAACAATTTGTGCTGTAGATATAGATTTTAATGTTAATAACACGTAAAGGTAAAGCATTTTCACCTTATTTTCCTACTACAAACATCTGACAAACATTACTAAGCGTGACAGTGTACACAAGACCTGGCCATAATGGCAAGTCGGCTGCTAAACATAGATCTACGAAAACATCCAAACTACATAGAAAAAAAGCTTCTTCCACCACAACTTTGCTCACACTGGAGATACCTGGTGGTTTCTCCTTGTCACAAGGGTAACATTTGATCTGGCTTTACGGTTCGAGTGTCAAATTACCTACTACAGGAGGGGCTGCTCGCTCTCAGCCCAGGTACTCACCTCGGAATAGATTTACGACATCAGATCGGTTTGTTTTCCTTAACATTTTTCAACGAACTTAGAATTCACACAAAAAACACTGAAAGTCACTATTGGCGGCATAGTAAGCGAGCCGTGGTCAGGTGAGTCATGATGAGGACTATAATCCCTTCCGTATGCTGTGTTTGTTATGGAAGGGTTTGTTGTTCGATATCAGGATTGCCAACATTGAAAAACCGTCCATTCACAGGGGAGGGAGGGGGGAGGACTTTTTAAATTTAAGTATCAATTCTTAACTAATGTTTATGTTGTTGTTTGGTATAGCATCACCATATAATTGAACACATCTGAATGGATTACGCAGGTTAGAATTTGTATTAAAGCATGATAAAAAATAAAAATCTACATGCATTGTACCGGATCTAATTGGGGGCGTTCCCACCATAGATTTTATTGTCAACCTTAAGATTGAATACGTTGTACTTAAGAACTTCTTATCATTATGGTATTGAGCATTAAATATTTTCTTTCCTATTAGACTGCACCCAGGAAATTCCTGATACGTTTAAGGGCGAAGAACATTGCACCATTTCCTTACCATGAACTAGCGTAACGTTAAAAAGTGAACGCCATTGTTTTGCATGGCAATTCTATGTAACTCAATATATAAATGGCAATTTTTATTGGCAAACACCTTAATGTAGAAATTACCTTTTATAAATAATACTTCCCAGTTATTTTTGTTTCGTTTTTAATAGATCCGTGCAAGCTAGCAATTTTTTTCCCTAACGAGGTACCAACATAAAAAAATATATTGAAATATCTGCGTAACTGGTTATTTAAATTTCTACCGTGAAACTTATATTCTTCTTCAGACTTAGTAATGAAAATTAGAATTCCCTTTAATGCATTGCAAATCCTTCACTGGCAATTAGATACTTTTTCCCACTACTACTGGACGGCCACCGCTGCCATCGGCCAAGGGATATTACGTCATTTTACGTCAGAGTACGCTCGTACGTTTAAATCTAACATGTAAATCGTGTGGCTTAAATGGATTATTGGTCACACGAAGTACCCTAAAGGGTACATAACGATGATGTGGTTTAAAATCTATATACAGGAAAAAAATATATTCAATAAAATGTCATCCACCTGACAACATCCCCTGCGCACTTTTATGTCATCTTGCCAAGGAACACACACGGACGTGAAGCCAATACCAAGGAGGCAAGAAATCAAAGTGGCGGTCTCACGGACATTTGACAATTGAATGGATGAGGTGGCTGTACACACATACCAAGGGTTGTCACTGCCACTGGGGACAAATATAAACATAGGGGAGCATTTAAAAAAAAAAAAAAAAAAACGGAGCATTCGTTGAATAGTAATGAACAAGACAAATAGTCTCCCTTGAAAATTTCTTGAAGGATTATTTAGGGGCAATTAAATTTGAACATACTGCTATTATTACTTTAAAATCTGATTATTAAAAAAAACGGAACATTCGTTGAATAGTAATGAACAAGTCAAATGGTCCTCCCTTATAAATTTCTTGAAGGATTATTTAGGGGCAAATAAATTTAAACATACTGCTATTATTACTTTAAAATCTGATTATTAAAAAAAAAATCGTTGAATAGTAATGAACAAGTCAAATAGTCTCCTTGAAAATTTCTTGAAGGATTATTTAGGGGGAAATAAATTTAAACATACTGTTATTATTACTTTAAAATCTGATTATTAAAAAAAAAAAAACTTTCGTTGAATAGTAATGAACAAGACAAATATAGTCTCCCTTGAAAATTTCTTGAAGGATTATTAAGGGGCAAATAAATTTAAACATACTTCTATTATTACTTTAAAACCTGATTATTAATTTAAAGATGTTTTCCTTTTTTTTTTTTTTACTTTTACATCGATATAAAAATCCTTGTTCACATTTGGAATACAGTTGATGTAGCCTAAAAAAAATTAAATGTTAACGAATCATAATTTATTTTTATTATAATTTTGTGTTATTCACATTAAAACTTCTCTGCAATTTAAAAGTTTTGACGCGTGCAAACCAAAATTACAAAATATTGTCCGTAAAATAGAAAAAAAAACTAAAGGATACATTATTCAAAGGGTTACAATGTTATTATTATTATTATTATTATTATTATTATTATTATTATTATTATTATTATTATTATTATTTGCTAAGCTACAACCCTAGTTGGAAAAGCAGGATGCTATAAGCCCAGGGGCTCCAACTGGGAAAATAGCTCAGTGAGGAAAGGAAAAAGGGAAAATAAAATATTTTACGAAGAGTAACAACAATAAATATCTCCTATATAAGCTATAAAAACTTTAAAAAAACAAGAGGAAGCTAATAAGATAGGAGAGTGTGTTCGAGTGTACCCTCAAGCAAGAGAAGTCTAACCAAAGACAGTGGAAGACCATGGTACAGAGGTTGGGGCTCTACCCAAGACAAGAGAACAATGGTTTGATTTTGGACTGTCCTTTTAGAAGAGCTGCTTTCCATAGCTAAAGAGTCTCTTCTACCTTACCAAGACGAAAGTAGCCACTGAACAGTTACAGGAAATATGAATTTCATTGTGGTTACTGTTCTTAAGAAATTTCATTTTTCCTTGTTTCCTTTCCTCACTGGGCTATTTTCCCTGTTGGAGCCCCTGGGCTTATAGCATCTTGCTTATCAAACTTGGGTTGTAGCTTGGCAAGTAATAATAATAATAATAATAATAATAATAATAACCTCTTGAGTGAAGAAGAATTGTTTGATAATCTGTGTTGTTTGGTGTATGAGGACAGAGGAGAATATGTAAAGAATAGGCCAGACTATTCAGTGTGAGTGTGTCGGCAAAGGGAAAATGAACCGTATCCAGAGAGAAGGATCCAATGTATTACTGTCTGGCCAGTCAAAAGATCCCATAACTCTCTAGCGGTAGTATCTCAACGGGTGGCTGGTGTCCTGGCCAACCTACTATTAATCATGATCACTTCACAAACGAATATATTCAAACCGTATTATCTTAATTATGGTAAATGTTCAAGGAAATTACGTAACTTGAAATTAATGAATAATATGAAGCCGTAATATGATCTATAAAGTCTTTTGATATTTCGTTGTAGTGTTTGTTTTATATCGTCTTCTATAAGTAAAAGAAAACAATTCGTCCCAGGGTGTATTTAGGCCTCTTAAATCATTTGACTTCAAGGTTTGGCTTCAGCCCAAATACCCAGCATGAAGGATATAGTATGAGAATCATAATCTTTACACCAACATTTTACACATACATACATATACACAAAGATAAATACACACACACACACACACACATATATATATATATATATATATATA
>NC_090752.1:9623134-9645634 GCF_036898095.1 Palaemon carinicauda
ATATATATATATATATATATATATATGGTTAGTCTCTAAGGAATTGTTCCACTAGTGCACTGTCATTGTCCCTTGCCTCTACCATGCATGAGTGACCTTTAAACGTTTACAAGAGCGAACATACAGACAGGTCAACTGGAAAATGACCCGGCATTTATCCCGCGATCATGAAAACTAGGGTCATGATACAAGGTGGTTTAAAAGGGTATTGCAGATTCATTTAGTATCACGAATAGTTAATGGCATCAATAACAGTCAGAACAGCCTTCCCCTTCCTTTACAGTACTTTAAAAGAGGGTTCCATTTAAGCGAATGACTGAAAAAATACACAAACCCTATAACGATACTGGACATCAACTTTATCTAAAAGAGAGATTGGTAGGTGCCTGTAGCTACTGCTGGTTCCAGAGCAACAAATTACATATTCTAGATACTGGAAACTGTCGATTTCATTAAATTGATTGATCTATTTATTCAAATTATTTAACTTTTGGAAAAAAAAATGGTGATCTTGACAAGAAAAGGAAAAATGTGACCAACAATTATGATGCCTAACCTAAAAGGAAACGTCAAAATAAGTTTTTCTAGTGACAAATCTAATGAAAGAAATATTATGGTAGTGATTTTATATATAATTATTATCTATAAAGTCTCGTCATTTAGCATTAGAAAAATACGCGTCCCAGATGAACCGTTTGCTTGGTAATTAGACAGTTTGAAGGCTCACCATACTAGTAAAGATTAATACGTTTAATTTATTCCCTACATACAGCCACGAATTTCCACTGAAGTAAATAAACAACAAAAGCAAGAGGAAGGGGGATGAGTGGAGAGTTTGGAGGGAGTGTTATCTTTATAGAGCTTCAACGAATATAGGAAAATCTTAAGCAATTGACATTTTTTCAAAGACGTAAAAACCGAAGTACTATATAAAACACGGTAATGCATAATCGTATCGGGTAGTATGTTCTTTTGATATGATAATTTCTCTAGATTAAAAAACACGTGCCACTAACGTAGTAAGAGAGGGCAAGGTGAAAGAATAAATAATTTCGGCCAAGGGTTGTCGTGGCCTGATTGGTAACGTTTGCCAGTCGGGGGTTCGAGTCCCGCTCAGACTCGTTAGTGCCATTAGTGTCTGCAACCTTACCATCCTTGTGAACTAAGGTTGGAGGGTTTGGGGAAGCCCTGAGTCATCAACAGCCATTGCCAGGCCCTCCCTGGTCCTAGCTTGGGTGGAGAGGGGGCTTGGGAGCTGATCATAATAATATGGTCAGTCTCGAGGGCATTGTCCTCCTTGCTAAGACAAAGTCACTATACCTCTCCTCTGCCATTCACGAGCGGCCTTTAAACCTTTGAAGTGTGGACATTCATGTCACAATAGTGATTGACGTCACAAGGCCACAGGGCGAATACTTCTACAAGTACTTACAAGGCCCAGATCATATTCCAAATCACGCCATGAACGGACCCAGCCACGCACGCACTGCTACTTGCCACATTTGCAATAAAAATTTATGCAAACACGACTAGCCAGTGCCTTCAGACATAAATCATATTTTCATTGACAACTATTGATAAAATTGAAAGTAAATAAAAAAAACTGACATTATTGAAGATTTTTGGACAAATTTGGGCTCGACAAGGCACTAGAAGAGTTGGAAGACCCAAGCTTAAATGGCTGAGGACTATGAAGCGTGAAGTAGGAGATGATGAATGGAGAAGTATTGATTTAAAAGCTCAACATATAGAGACGACTGGCGAAATCTAACAGAAGCCCTTTGCGTCAATAGGCGTAAGAGGAGATGATAATAATGAGGAATTTTGGGGGGATGACAATAATACTTTTTTTTTCGTTTTTAGTATTGACTCTCGGGTTTTGAGATCTCGTTGCTGATGAACTTATCAAATTCGTGGATCAAGATGTCATCTAACATATTATGTTTAAGAAAAAATGTTTGGACAACCTAACATCTATAAGATTCGTTGCCCTTCATGGGTAAGATAACTATTTAGTTTCAACTTAATACACAAAACATTGAGAGTGAAAGAGATTTCACTGATATAGGAAAAAATATACTTCTTACTACAATGTACCAGATTCATGATTAAAATCTAGAAGCCTCTGTTAATTAATATTAACTGTAATTCAGTGCAAATACTTACTTTCCTATTGTCAGATTTCGCTAAGAGTGTCATAATGAGATTTTTCTTTTTAAGTTATATGTTCAACTACTTGATCCAAAAGCATCCTTCTTGAAGATTAAAAGTGAGGGATTTCTATTTAATGCAGTGCGCAGAGTTTTTTTTTTTTTTTTAAGAATTAAAGTTAACTGTAAAGAGAGCCATAAGAAACGAATGAAAATTTTGTTGGTGACACAAATCTCAATTGGACTTCATTTGAAGCAAACGACGGTAACTGTAATAAGATTTTATCAGAGTTGAGATAAAGCTTAAGACGGGACGAAGATACAACACTTACGCCGAGGGTATGTTCATATATATAATCAGCACGAAAAACCTCTTAGAGAAAGACACAATATATATATATATATATATATATATATATATATATATATACAGAGAGAGAGAGAGAGAGAGAGAGAGAGAGAGAGAGAGAGAGAGAGAGAGAGAGAGAGAGATCCAACTATTACATGCAATGGTAATTCATCACGAATACGTAAGTACTCCCAGAGCTTTGACTTCAGTAGAAGCAAGAAAATGTTTAACGATTTCCCATCGCCTGTCACAACAACCGCTGTATTGATTTCACATACCTTAGCAATCCTCGAGTGATTGCTTGATAGAAAATCCAGGGCAACGAATTCGGTGCTTGATGTCTATAGTCAATTCTTTTTAGTGAGGCAGATTTGCACTGATTCGCAAGGGTGCCCTTTTAGCTCGGAAAAGTTTCCTGATCGCTGATTGGTTGGACAAGATAATTCTAACCAATCAGAGAGCAGGAAACTTTTCCGAGCTAAAAGGGCACCGCTCCGAGTCGGTGCAAATGCGCCTCATTAAAAAAATTGAGTATAGAAACATTATGATAAACTACCGAGTTACGAGGTGCAAGAAATAAAAAAATAATAATAAAAAAAAAACACTCAAGCGTTGGATGATCACAATAATTTATTTGGCATCATTTGCTTGACTTTTATGTGAATGAAGAACGTAACATTGATCAAATAAGTCTTAAGTTGCTGTGACACCATACGCGTGCGAAACTGGGGGAGGGGGGTTGTAGCCCCCCAAAGATTAGGGCAGACTCAATTTTTTTTTTTCGGGCAGAGAAGCCAGTGCAGCAGGACTATTGAATTGTCAGAGAGTGAATTCTAAACCAGTCCTATATATATATATATATATATATATATATATATATATATATATATATATATATATATATATATATATAATATACATATATACATACATACATATACCAAGGCACTTTCCCCAATTTTGGGGGGTAGCCGACATCAACAAATGAAACAAAACAAAAAAGGGGATCTCTACTCTCTACGTTCCTCCAGCCTAACAAGGGACTCAACCGAGTTCAGCTGGTGTATATATATATATATAATATATATATATATATATATATATATATATATATATATATATATATATATATAATTGCTTGAATTTATAGGCAAAATCTATTTCTGGCAGAGTGAGTTCAGGCTCCCAGACGAAGAAGGGTCCCGTACGCTTATGTGTGACACGTGATACCTTCCTTTATAGATAGATAGATCAATAGATAGATAGATAGATAGACAGATAGATAGATAGATATACTTCATTAAGTCGTTGATTTGTGTTTTTTCGCATTCTCTTCGTTAAACAGGAAACGACCATAAGAAATATATTATAATAATTTAGATAAGCTATCTTTTTCATCTCCCAAACATTCACATACCAAAAAGATAATAAAAAGAACATATAAATACCATAACAAAATCTCCTTACCTTTCAGAGGAACGTCATGAAGATCGAAGCAGGAATCGGAGGCATCGGGATGGGGCGCGGGCGGAGCCGAGGACCCTTCAGGATCGGCGTCCGGATTTGATTGCTCCGAAAATTGGGGCGTGGAGGCGTGAGGATTCCCATTTCCTTCCACCGTCCACACGCCGCCCGTTTCGGTGTCCTCCCCTTCCACTGCCTGGGGAAATTAATGTCGATTATGGGATTTTGAGTTTATGAAAATGTATAGATTTGATTTTATGAAAATGTATTGGTTTTGATTTTATGAAAATGTATAATTTGATCTTATGAAAATGTATCAATTTTTATTTTAAGAAAATGATCGATTTCGATTTTATAAAAATTGTCGATTTCGATTTTAAGAAAATTTTTGATTTTGATTTCAAGAAAATTATCGATTTTTGTTTTAAGAGAGTTTACGGATATTTTTTATTTGAGTTTACTATATGGTTGTTTTGGATTAATAAAAATTAATACCATTCAGTAATTATAATGATAATGCGAATATTACTACTACTAGTGTAATAATAATAATAATAATAATAATAATAAATATCCAACCACTTTCTTAATCTCTTAATTATTAACATGTTAACTTAATTTCTCTTTATCCAAAGTCCTTCGAGATTCAAGAAGCTCTTTACAAAATGGCATTACCCGGTAATTACTGCCCTAATAGCTAAAGATAAATTTACAATAACTTAAGACAGGTAAAAAGAATTACAGTTTATGTAAAAAAATATGTTTTAATATTGTTACTATTTTTCAAATATCTTATTCGAATTGTTCATTACTTCTTATATCGTTTATTTATTTCCTTATTTCTTTTCCTCACTGGGCTATTTTTTTTTCCATTGGAGCGCTTGGGCTTATAGAATCTTGCTTTTCCAACTAGGGTTATAGCTTAGCTAATAATAATAATAATAATAATAATAATAATAATAATAATAATAATAAATGATAGGATGACAAGCCCACCAAGAAAAAAGAAAGAACTAAACTAGAAAAGCACTCCGAGTGCAGACCTCCGCCACAGTAGCTTATTTCTCAACTTTGACCTTTGACCTAGCACTTTCAGAATCGAATAACTTCCACGTCTTAAAAAAACGATTAATCCCTGAAAGTTTCACTACTCAATGAGTAAAATTATGGCCAGGATGTTGTTAAAAACAAACTGACAAACAGGGGTAAAAACATAACCTCCTCCCAACTTTGTTGACGGATGTAAATATCCAAACTAAGAAGAATAGCGAATGCTCACCTGGTTGCAGTACCCGCCTTCTTTGGTGAAAGAGGTGGTTCTGGTGACGCCATTTTTAATAGAGGCAGGCGGACTCTTGGACAGAACTTGATTCATGGCCGCCACAGAGTTGGAGACGCCGCTGTTATTCGGTTTGGCATTCGAAAAAGGCTTCAAGTCCCACAATCCACCATGGCGTCTCTCGTCCAGCCTCTCTTGAGCACTCTGCCAGTTTCGTCGAACTAAGTAGAGAAAAATCTTATGAAAGAACCACAACAGAAAGATAGAGGGGCTAAACGGTGACACAACTCGAAAGATAAAGATATGTGGTAATTAGCAAATGCATTTGCAACTATAAAAAACAAGCTCATGTGAAATGAATACTTATATGCACATCTGTAAAGTACGCAGTGCATCCTATGCATAATTCATATCAAACAATGAGTGCATTAATTTGCAATGAAAACTCGCATTACTCAAATGCATGAATTGATATTTGGCATGCAAGCCTGAAAATTTATAGATCACGTTCTCCCTTTACATACAGAAATTGAATTACCTCCTCAATACAATTACCTACAAGCTTTGTGGATTTGTTAGCAAGAGGGCCTTTCAAAAGTGCAAGCAAATCATTCAGACATGGAGTGAATAATGTGGAATCTTTCATAATCTACCATGCTTTAGCGTGATCGCCGACAAGCAGTTTATTCATATAAATAAAAGAAATGCCACGAACTAGTTTTAAAAGGTATTCGAATGAAAGAGGGTGGTGATATAGTATTCAATTCAATCATTGACAAAGAACCTGGGTATAAAAGCAAGAATGTATTCGGCTATATTGATGAATTAAGGTGATTTATAAAACTTGCAGGAGTTAGGGTGGGGGGGGGGGGGCTATTCCACGTGGCGTTGCAACTAAGGGAAAATCCTGAAAGTGCAATATGTGGTAAAAGTTAAGAGGTTGAACAGCAAGATGGAAGAAAGAAAGTAAAAGGTTAATGTAGAAGACTGAAAAGTAAATGCAGTTAAGACTCGAAGGGGCACAGCAAACACTCTTTGGTAATATATGATGATGATAAAGATATTATGAAATTTGGGCATGGAAAGTCATTCAGTGTCGTCATCTACGTTAATGGATGAATGATATATTGAAACAATAAAATAAGTAAATACACCCAAATACACATGCATATATAGCGACATATAAGACTATGCAACTATTAAACCGGCACTTTCAAACATTGTAGTATGAATAAGATCAAAATCAAAGTTACAATGAGGATGGGATGATTTGGTACGACCATACTCCACACTTTCAACTGGGAACTGACATTAACAGGGAGCATTTAGCGAAAGGTAGCATGGCAAAAAACAATGCACAAATGACGAAAAATGCCGTAGGCAAATGTTCGTGACCTAAGAACATTGTTCTCTTCATAAAAACTTTACAAAACCTAATACTCCCAGATAGAGTTATTGATTTAGCAAGATCAAAACATGGCTGGGAACCAATAGCAATTGACTTATAAACAGAGAGAGAGAGAGAGAGAGAGAGAGAGAGAGAGAGAGAGAGAGAGAGAGAGAGAGAGACTTGAATATGCTTGTGTGATTTGGACAGTAACCATTACTGTAAAGCATATGTGTACATAAAATAAATCGAAAATGACTAATGTGATCAGTAATTATTACTTGAAAGCATTTTGCTAAACAGGAAAGCATTCAAAGTTGTAACTGAAGTTCACATGCATGCCGAGACCTAAAATCTATACAAAATGAAGGCGTCAACTAACTTTTTGTTTGCTTGACTATGCACTTCTCAACTATGCACATCTACGTCACCTTCTCACTAAAATGCGACATTTGCAAGATAGTCTAAATTGCACCTTACCTCCTGTGGCCCCCGTTTCTTGCAGTTCCAGGTCAGTTTGGGGCACCGCTAAGAACTGCTCTTTGGTCATGTATTTCCTGACCTGATTTTCTGCTGGAGGCATACTGTCTTCTCCAAGGTCGAGGTCTAGATTGTCATAGCCCTCGGTGGAGCCCAGGTTAACCCTCAGTGGCCATGTTGGGCCTGGCCTGTGAGCAGTAGCCGCGGTTGTCTTCGTGACCTCGGGAGGAGGCGATGGATTCGACTTGCCATCCACTTTGAGTGACTGCTGGCGTAAGGTGACCTCTGGGGGTGGGGGGAGCCCCGGGCCATCATAAATGTGCTGAGTAAGAGTATACACTTGTGAGGTGGGACTGTCCGAAGTGGCCAGAGTGGCCAATCGGGCAGTGGATGTCAAAGGACGTGTGGCTGCGAAGGAAGAATTCGGTCGGTATCGGATGAAATTTGCAGAGGATGGAGTGTGAGTGGTAGATTTGTCCAAGGACTGGTTGTAAGTCGTGAAAGCAGATGTGGTGGGGATGTAAGTGACGTTGGGGGATGCTGTGGTGGTGGTTATTGTCGTGTTGTTGGTTGTGAAGATGATGGTCGTAGGGGGCCGAGTCGCGGACGAGAGGGAATACTTGATAGGTCCGGCGGGGCGGTGGGCAGAAAAGCGTTCTGTGAAGGTGCTCGTGCCATATCTGGGGAAAGACGGCATCGTGCTAGTGGTGGTAGTGGTTGTGGTAGTAGTGGTTATGGTCGAAACGCTGGTTGAGAAGGTGCTGGAGGATGACGAAGAGGAAGAAGAAGTACAAGAGTTAGACGTGAACACTGGCGAAGCAATGCACGACGAGATGGTAGCGATGCTGGAAGGAGAAGGGGATGTGAATACCATACTGTCAGAATTCTTGTTAGTCAAAGAACTGCTGCTGGAGGTGTAACCTGGGGAGATGCTGGCGAGGGTGTTGTCGAGGTGCTGGAGAGGAGTGGTGGTGAAAGTGGCGGAGAACGCGGGAGGGCTGTTGGTTGTGGTGGAGATGTGCTGAGGGGCAGGGGTGGAGACCAGACCCACAGTGTAATGGGGTCCAGGGTTTGTCCTTCCCGCCATAGGTGCCCTGCAAAGAGAGAAAGAAGACACATATATTACTCCATTAAATCTATAATTGATTGGACATCTCTTCCCGTTAATATAAAAAAACTGGGTCATAGCGTGCAAAGCATACACTGTAAATCTTATTCTTGCTAAAATAAATAAAACAAACTAATATAAAAGCTATCGATATAACCCCTAGAGAAAATGTCATTCAGTTTAAAACACTGAATGAGAATAAAAATCTTACGTTTTACTTCGATATTAAAAGGCATAGCTTGCTCCTCTTGAAAAAGGGGACATCCAGTAAATAAGGATACTCCTTATACGCAGAAATCCTGACTGTATTCAGATTGAAACCACAATGTATTATCTAACACATTTTAAGGCTCCTTCATGCACTTGCCAACAAGGTCTGAGCGACATATACTCCAGACCTATAGGTAGTAGGTTGGCCAGGGCACTAGCCACCCGTTGAGATAATACCACTAGAGAGTTATGGCATCTTTTGACTGGCCAGACAGTACTACATTAGATCCTTCTCTCTGGTTACGGTTCATTTTCCATTTGCTTACACATACACCGAATATTCTGGCATATTCCTTACATATTCTCCTCTGTCCTCATACACCTCACAACACTGAGATTACCAAACAATTCTTCTCCACCCAAGGGGTTACTGTACTGTATATAATTGTTCAGTGGCCACTTTCCTCTTGCTAAGGGTAGAAGAATCTCTTTATCTATGGTAAGTAGCTCTTCTAGGAGAAAGACACTCCAAAATCAAACCATTGTTCTCTAGTCTTGGGTAGTGCCATAGCCTCTGTACAATGGTCTTCCATTGTCTTGGGTTAGAGTTCCCTTGCTAGAGGGTACACTCGGGCATACTATTCTTTCTAATTTCTTTTCCTCTTGTTTTGTTAAATTTTATATAGTTTATATAGGAGATATTTATTTTACTGATATTACTCTCCTTAAAATATTCCATTTTTCCCTTTTTCCTTTCCTCACTGAGTTATTTTTCCTGTTGGAGCCCCTGTGCTTATAGCATCCTGCTTTTCCAACTAGTGTTGTAGCTTAGCAAGTAATAATAATAATAATAATTTATGGATTTAAATATTCGTATACTTTATATGACTTATACTGCCACTTTAATAAAGAGCTATGCATACATGCCATGTCTTTCTAACTTTTCTCAAATACTGTAATGTTTTAATTCATATTGTTTGTTGTTATAAGTTTATTTATTTGCATTTTACTATGAATTATCTTATTTTTCAAATCCATCATTTTATTTTGTGGATGATTTAAAGACAGTTGATTGCCTTTATGAGGCATTCCATAATAGTGCATGACCAAGTCGAATAATAATAATAATAATAATAATAATAATAATAATAATAAAAATAATAATAATAGACAAAAAATATCAAAATTAATAATGATAACGAAAAGAATATCAACAATAACAATGATTGTGGTAACAGCAATAACAAAAACAACAGTAATAATTATAATAATAACAATATAAAAATTAATCATGCTATGGCAAATAAATATCTTTCGACACCTTTTACATTACTTATATCCGGAGGTCTACCAATCACAGATACTCTCATAGTGCATGTCTTACATATCTTCCTCGTGTTTTTTTTTTTTTCAACTTTTTATAGTTTATATATGAAAGATCTAATTTAATGTTTTTACTGCCAAAATATTTCATTTTAATTGTTTATCACTTCTCGTGTAGTTTATTTACTTGTTTCTTTTCCTCACTGGGCTATTTTTGCCTGTTGGAGCCCATGGGCTTATAGCATCTTGCTTTCCCCATCAGAGTTATAGCTTAGATTGTAATAATAATGATGATGATGATGATAAAAATTATGATATAGATGATGATAAATAATAATAATGAATAATAAATAATAAATGAATAAGAAATAATAATAATGATAATAATAATAATAATAATAATAATAATAATAATAATAAATAAACAATAATAATAATAATAATAATAATAAATAAACAACAACAATAATAATAATAATAATAATAAATTAACAATAATAATAATAATATCACCCACATCACTATTATAACAAAAATTACGGACTATGACCACCAAACCAACCTACGTCATCTGTAAACTTTACATGTCCCACATTCCGTTCCTCAACCCCTTTCCATTCCTCAACTCCTTTCCATTCCCCAACCCCTCCCTGTTCCCCAAACTTATGAACCTCTATTTATACTTTCCGTTTCTTTCTTTGAATCGAAAAAAATGGTCAGTTTTCATAGTTTTGAATACATTTGATAAGACTATTTTTTCCAGATGGTCTTGTAATTGGATGAAGGAATTTGTTGTAATTGAATTAATTAGTTTGATCGTAACTGGATGAAATTTGATTGCAATTGGATGAATTAATTTGATTGCAATTGGATTAATTTAATTGCAATTGGATTAATTTGATTGTAATTGGATTAATCTTATTGTAATTTACTTAATTTATGAGATTTTAATCGGATTAATGAATTATATTACAACTGGATTAATTTGACTGTAATTTGATTAATGAATTTTATCACAATTGGATTAATTTGACTGTAATTGGATTAAATCTATAAAATTAGATTAATGGCTTTTAATGTAATTGGATTAATTTTATTAGAATTAGATTGATGTCTTTTACTGTAATTGGATTAATTCTATTAAATTAGTTTAATGAATTTTACTGTAATTGGATTTATGAATTCTATTGTAACTTTATTGTAAGTGGATTAATGAATTCTATTGTAACTTTATTGTAATAGGGTTAATTAATTCTATTGTAACTTTATTGTAATTAGATTAATGATTTCTATTGTTACTTTATTATAAATGGATTATTGAAATCTATTGTAACTTTATTGTAATTGGATCAATGAATTTCACTGTAATTGAAATAATTTATTTTGCGGCACTTGACCCTACACCTGGGCCTGGGAGGACATTCAGCTCCTTTAAATACAAAGTGTGGATGCATTCATAAACTTTGAATGGATAATATAAAGGGTTCCTGGACTGGGGTTCGAGACCCACTGAACATTGATTGCCTGCCTCTCTCTCTCTCTCTCTCTCTCTCTCTCTCTCTCTCTCTCTCTCTCTCTCTCTCTCTCTCTCTCTCTCTCTCATATATATATATATATATATATACATATATATATAAAATGTTAGTAGAGTTCAATAAAATGAATTTCCAGGGAACATTGGAGTACTCCATGGGAATGTGTTGTGACCTATGTTGTTTATCCTCATGGATTTTGTAATGCATAGAACAATTGGGGATAGTGGAGACGTATTGGACTGGATTGATAATAGGATATTAGCTGACCTATAGTATGCTAATGACGCTGTTCTTTTTAACAGAACACCACAGGTCCTGCAAAGCTTGCTTACTAGAATGCATGAAATATCACATGAGGTTGGGCTCAAGATAAACAGAAGAAAAACAGAGATGATGAGACTGGAATATGCAATGGAAGATGAAATATCATTAGAAGGAGAAAGGATTAATGAGGCGGAATCATTTAAATATTTAGGAACTATGATCTCTAATACAGGATCTTTAGAATTGGATTTAATGAAAGATTGAAAAAAAAAAAACAAATCAGACAATGGCTGGGTTAAGTAAAATTTGAAATCAAATCGCCGGAAATTACATAAAAAATTACGCTATATATTAGTTTAGTGAGATCAGCGTTACTACATGGTCATGAGTCGTGTTATGACAATAAAACAATGTCCAACAGATTCTCTAGATTTGAGAACAAAGCCCTCGGAAGAGTATTGGGAGTTAAATGGCAGGACAGGATTAGAAACGAAACTATCAGAGAAATTACTCGAGTGCCATATGTAGAAGAGATCATTATGAGGGGTAAATGGAGATGGTTTGGGCATGCTCTTCGCACTCCCTAAGAGTGATTAGTTCAACAAACTTTCAACTGAGCTCCACAAGGCACTAGAAGAGTTGGAAGACCCAGGCCCACATGGCTGAGGACTATGAAGCGTGAAGTAGATGATGAGTGGCTAAGTATTGATTTAAAAGCTGAAAATAGAGACGACTGGCGAAATCTAACCGAGGCTCTTTGCCTCAATAGGCATAGATGTGGATGGTGATGATGATGATGATGATATATATATATATATATATATATATATATATATATATATATATATATATATATATATATATATATATATATATATATGCAAAAACCTAAAACATGATCTAAGATAAATACACCGAGTCAGCCTTGTAAACGAACTCTTCAGTATCCTGAAAAATGAAAAAGAGACTTCAATCGATACCTAGCGAAATGACACGATTAAGAAAAAAAATAGGTACTCTCTCTCTCTCTCTCTCTCTCTCTCTCTCTCTCTCTCTCTCTCTCTCTCATGATCATGGTATCTTTAAATGGCTTTCTTTTTCTCATTCTGGGTAAACGAAACCGAGTAAATAAAAGAAAAAAAAAACAGACAAGAGGTAAGTTATACGATAATCGAACAGACCTTGAATAGAAATAGCTCTGAGAGACTTTTGTTACAATGATATCGCCGATAAAATTCCCTATTTGACTACGGCAACAGTACATCGCAGAACATATTGATTTTCTTTTTCAATGAAAGATGCAAAAAAACTCTCATTAGATTTACTAAAAGGCAGAGCAACAGGCGATACATTTTATAGCCAAAAAAAAAAAAAAAAAAAAAAAAAAAAAAAAAAAAAAAAAAAAAAAAAAAAAACGCTTGTCTCTTGTTACTAACGTTACATTTTTTAAAATAATACTTTACATATACAGTATATAACGTTTTTCGTATTTACATTACTTAACTTCTAAGGCTGAGGCTGAATAGTGGTGGAGAATTGCGAATGCTTAATTACCTTTAAATACACGAGAAGAGAAAGTCTTCAATTTAGGGTTATATTAGTTACATAACAGCATATTAAGTATATCGACTTGACGTTTATAAAATATTAGTGTATGCGATCCGTCAAAAATGACGGCTAAATATTTAGATAGATATGTACACAGATTCAAACGCACCCTTTTCTCACCAGAGTATGAATACTCTCTCTCTCTCTCTCTCTCTCTCTCTCTCTCTCTCTCTCTCTCTCTCTCTCTCTCTCTCTCCTAATTGAGGGACAGGAAAGTTGAGCGTGACCGGAAAGATATATATATATATATATATATATATATATATATATATATATATATATATATATATATATACACACACTCATATATAGCAAGACATTTGGTCTTTATTATATATGGAAGGCCGTCATAAATCCTATACTTGAAAAAAAGGCATAATCAAAGAACCACTAGAATACAAAAAAAATCAATTTAACAATAGGAATTTCAAGTTCACCTACACTACTTTTCTCCTGAAAATATTGGCAGTTAAGAAATTTATTGATATCTTCCACATCCTTAAAAAAGGTTTCGAAGATATAGTAAACAACATAAAAGAGATTGATTAATATACTTACATCCTACATTTTACACGAAACCGGAAGCAACGCAAAGTTCAGTTTGCGTTATTACACAATTTGCACAAAATACAAATCTATAACTTCTTTGCAACAATTAAAATCCAATGAGAAGCTTAAGCGATCTTCTCTTTCACCAGATAAAGTCATGGAAAGATCACTTGAAAATAATCATTAAAACAAACTGATTTATCTTGACCCATTACACACTGTTAAAAACTTGCCGTAAAAAAAAAAACGGTAAAAAACCTGGAATAAATGTTGCCAGGCATTTACTGTTTTAAAAAAAAACGGATATATTGACGTAAAGGAGTGATATTACGGTCACCAACCCGTAAAATATAATAACAAAGTAGGGTAAAATTACTGTCGCCTGTATCTTACTGAAATACGAATGAAAACAGTATATCTTTACGGAGATTTTCAGATTAATATTACGTTTTTTTAAACAGTGTAATTCCCGTTTGTTCGATACGTTTCTTTTTTCCACCATTAGTCTTTCTATTAGTGTCATTCGAACACATCGCAGGAAAAAGGTTCTTTTAATCAATCTAATGTAACATTAGGCACTGGGAGCCACTCCCGATAAAAAGACTTCGCATCCGCGCTTCCGAGTAATCTTATTTCGACCGGCTCTAACGTTGGCCTGTCAACTACTAATTATTTCGCTGTGCCGCTTCGCGGTATATATGGTCCAACCTCGTAACCAAATAGTGGACACACCCCCTCAGTCGTTACGTAATTATAGGTTGAAATATAAACAGCTACTTTTTGTTTTTCACAGAGGAGACATTGTAATTCTTTACGATTACATATTTAAAAATTAAGAAAAAAGAAGTTGAATTCGATTTTTTATATTAAGAAAAAAGAAGTTGAATTCGATTTTTTTATATCAAGAAAAAAGAAGTTGAATTCGATTTTTTATGTTAAGAAAAAAGAAGTTGAATTCGATTTTTTATATTAAGAAAAAAGAAGTTGAATTCAATTTTTTATACTAAGAAAAAAGAAGTTGAATTCGATTTTTTATATTAGGAAAAAAGAAGTTGAATTCGATTTTTTATATTAAGAAAAAAGAAGTTGAATTCAATTTTTTATATTAAGAAAAAAGAAGTTGAATTCGATTTTTTATATCAAGAAAAAGGAAGTTGAATTCGATTTTTTATATTAAGAAAAAAGAAGTTGAATTCTTTTTTTTATATTAAGAAAAAAGAAGTTGAATTCGATTTTTTATATTAAGAAAAAAGAAGTTGAATTCGATTTTTTATACTAAGAAAAAAGAAGTTGAATTCGATTTTTTATATTAAGAAAAAAGAAGTTGAATTCGATTTTTTATATTAAGAAAAAAGAAGTTGAATTCGATATTTTATATTAAGAAAAAAGAAGTTGAATTCAATTTTCTATATTAAGAAAAAAGAAGTTGAATTCGATTTTTTATGAGTCGTGAACATCCAGCTGATACGTCCTAAGAGGTGAATGATGTTTGGGACAGCGCCATTAAAATAAAATTTTAGTTACTTTGCTGAAAGTACTGATTCTAAAGGTCAGACCTATCAATAAATCCGATATTTGAATGAGAGCGGCTATATTTAACACAGCTCTGTATTTTTTATAGGTCAGCTGGTCACTAAATTTATCCTCCTCCCAGTAAACAATTAATGGCAGCAAGTCACAAAAGTGAAACGTTTTCACTATAATTACGATCTCAAACTTCCAAAAGAAATTTCTTTTTTCCACATTATATTTTAATAATGATTAAGAATTTCCGTAGTTTTCCCCCAGAGGAAAAGCGAAATCACAAACTGATAGGAAACGTAGCAATCAATTGTCATCGAAGTTGGGCGATTCCTCCTGCGACCGATACACGCTATAAAAAGCGGTCTTTTGATAGCACTTTTCAGACATTCTTCCAAGGACATCTCTTACGTCACCAGTCAATTGTCAGCATCACAGAAAACGTCTCTCTCTCTCTCTCTCTCTCTCTCTCTCTCTCTCTCTCTCTCTCTACTGATTCCTTTCGAAACAGCCATTTCATTCCTTACGATCAAGTTTCTGAAAAAGATCCTCAGCAAGTATTACCCTTTCGGTTTGCAACATCGAATCTTAAATTATCTTGTACACACACTCACATACACATATACACACTCACACACACACACACACATATATATATATATACATATATATATATATATATATATATACACGTGTGTATGTACAAGCATTTAAAGGTTTAGGTTTAAAGGTCACTCAAGAATGACAAAGGCAAGGGACAAGGACAGCGCCCTAGCAGGACAATGTCCTAGAAACTGACCATAACATACATATGATCATCAACTAAGCCCCCTCTCCAACCAAGCTAGGACCAAGGAATGACAGGTAATGGCTGCAGATGACTCAACAGGTAGACCTATCAGCTCGCCCCAAACAACCCATCCATAGCTCACAAGAATGGTGAGGTTGCACTCACTGCAAGAAACTATCGAGCTTGAGCGGGACTCGAACCCCATTCCGGCAGATCGCCAGACAAGGACGTTTTCAATAGGCTGCCATCAGTTAGAAACTTACCAAGATCGAGTAAAAAAACTAATCTTTTACTTAAAGCTGTTGGTCATAAATAAAAATAAACTGACGTGATAATTACAACTTCATTGAAAATAGATTAATTGCAAACATAAAGTTTTATCCTTTATGTTTAATTTTCTTGAAACTTGAGGATTCTATTAAGTGACTCGTCACGACATAACCACAAATGTCAACTGAAGATGAAAGAACCAAAGTAATTCTTCTAAAAATTAAGACTTTTATCGATATGAAAGCAATAGATTATGTGTGTGTGTGTGTGTGTGTGTGTGGTGAGTGCCAGTGTGTGGGTGCCAATTTGGAAACCGTAAAGATTTTATCATAAGAGCAACGGACAAACACATACAGATGCATTCACGTATACAAGTAAAGAAGCAGCGAGGTAGATCCATCATGAAGTCTTAATGATAATACTGAGAACGTTCTTTTCAAGTTTAAAAGGTCAAAGTTACCAATCTATCGCAAATTTGCCATTATTATTTCTAAGAAGTGGCAGGGAATATGAACATGTCTTTACGAACAGTCACATGTAAAATGATAATCACTTCAAAGATTAAATATAATGACACTCCTATTTCAGTTTCCAGAGCTGGTACATTATCTTTTTATCTTTTATTAAGATATACACATTTACAACCTTGAAGTTTATAACATATATACATCAAAGTATATTTACATAAATACTTTTTTATTTTACATATAGTGTATTTACAATTGAAATTATTAATGTTATGGAACAATACTAATAAAGTTGTTGATTAGATATATCAATTTAGAATCAAAATCACGTACGAAACACGAACACGAAGTAATTTTGATTAAATTGAGCATAAAACACTTAGTACACCTCCCTGTACAACCTGAAAACTTAAAAGATTGGTTTTCAGTTTGATAACTGAAAAATATATTTTGCAAATTGTTGCAAAAATCAATATGGCAGAATGCAACGATATCATAAGAAAATAAAAGCTTATCTCTGAAACCTTAAATATTCTATAAATTTCTGAGACTTGAGCGTACACAGTGCGTGTTCAAAGTACGCTTACTGAAAATGTTTAATAATACACAAATTAGATTGAATAAATAACGCATGTAGAGGAAGAAGACCCAGGAAAATCTAATTAAAAAAATATACACATACACATACACATATATACATGTGTGTGTGTATGCGTTTGTCTGTCTATCTGTGTCTATGAGCACTAAATAATATTTAATATTGAATGGAAGGAGTTTTAAAGCTCGGATTTTTCCCCGAAAATAATTCACCCTTCCTTGAGAAAAAAAAAATTCCGTTTGATAAACGTATGCCTAAGCTGATAAACTAAACGTTAAATTGACTAAATATCGTTTTCATAATATATACAAAATCTTCAGACGATTTATTAATGATAAAAATAGTTTCTTGCACCATCTAACATCAGCCGCTAACAAAAATATTGCTACTGATCCCTAACAGATGAAAAAAAAAGAGAAATAAAAAAAACGTAAATGGCAACTACTACTACAAAATCTGTTTTGACCTAAATTTCCAAATAAAACGAAACATGGAATGTTTTTTTTTTTTTTTTGTAGTAAAATAATATTCAGAAGTTTTAATTATTCATGATATATGAGTATTTGCCAAGAGGATTAGAGATATTTTATTTTATAACATCGTTATAGCTTTACAGTACTGTAACTTTGAACTTAATGTTTGAGAAGTTGAAGCTACTTTTCTTTTAATAATGGCCCCAACGTTAACACTTGAAAAGCATAAAATACTACCATCCCCAAGGCACTAGAAGAGTAAGACCCAGACCTACGTGGCTGAGGACTAAGAAGTGTGGAGTAGGAGATATTGAATGAAGAAGTATTGACTTAAAAGCTTAAGATAGAGACGACTGGCGAAATCTAACTGAGGCCCTTTGCGTCAATAGGCATAGATGATGATAATGATGATGATGCTATTACTACTGTTACTAGTGATAGTAACAAATAATGACACCAACAATAATAATAACAATTAAAAATCTCTATATGATAAATCACAATGTATATCTTCGTAAATGTACTGTAAATGCTTCGTATGTAACAGCCATAGTCTATGGGACATAAACCCCATGTGCAAATATCCTCAAGTGACCTAGTCGTTATATCCCGAAACTCTCTTATATTACTATATTTTAAGGAGTAATAATAATTAAAATAATAATAATAATAAAAAATAATAATAATAATAATAATAATAATATAATATTAAGCATAGGGTACTCATTTCTTTAGGATTGTTGTTGATCTAGCAATATATATCGATCGCCTAAATATATTTACTGTGTTAGTTTCGATTATACCGGTGTCCTCGAGACCACCGAAATGCCAGCCAGTGACGTCAATTTGTGATGCTAAACAGAAAAAACTAAGTTGTAACATTATTATTATTATTATTATTATTATTATTATTATTATTATTATTATTATTATTAAATGCTAAGCTACAACCCTAGTTGGAAAAGCAGGATGCTATAAGCCCAGGGGCCCCAACACGTAAAATAGCCCTGTGAGGAAAGGAAACAAGGAAAAATAAAATATTTTAAAAACAGTAACAACGTTAAAATAAATATTTCCCATATAAACTATGAAAACTTTAACAAAACAAGAGGAAGAGAAATTAGATAGAATAGTGTGCCCGAGTGTACCCTCAAGCAAGAGAACTCTAACCCAAAACAGTGGAAGATCATGATACAGAGGCTATGGCACTACCCTAGACAAGAGTTATACTGTTAATCGAGTCTGAATTCACTTTACGGTAAACGCAAGATTGAGTTTGAAAGATGAAATTATCATAATGACCTTCTTTTATTCTTTTATAAATTGGTCATTTGAATTTATTAATATGTAAAATCTATAGTATTGTTAAATTTACTTTTAAATATCATATCTTTAAATTCTACGGTTCAAGATTAGATTAACCTGCCGATCGAATATTTCTAAATTTTACCTTCTTGGGTAGTGTCATAGCCTTTGTACCATGGTCTTCCACTGTCTTTGGTTAGAATTCTTTTGCTTGAGGGTACACTCGAGCACAATATTCTATCTTATTTCTCTTCCACTTGTTATGTTAAGGTTTCTATAGTTTATATAGGAAATATATTTTTAATGGTGTTACTGGTCTTAAATTATTTTATTTTTCCTGGTTTCCTTTCCTCACTGGTCTATTTTCCTGTTGGAGCCCCTGGGCTTATAACATCCTGCTTTTCCAACTTGGGTTGTAGCTTAGCAATTAATTATATTAATAATAATGGATTCCTTTCTTGCATTTACAAGCCTTTCAATGTAACCTGTATTCAATAATCATAGATTTCTACACATAACTTGATGTAGGATACATTCTAAACTTTTTAATAGTCAACAATAACGAATATACCGCCGATATACACAATTTCCATTTGAACTTTACCATATCATTAATGCAGCTTTCATTTACTAGTTATAAAATGAGAGAGAGAGAGAGAGAGAGAGAGAGAGAGAGAGAGAGAGAGAGAGAGAGAGATAAACTTCAGTCAGATAAAATCCAGTGATCTATTACACACAGTACATAAAGTAACCACGAAATACCTTATAGGCCACACCATCACAAATTCACTTTATTAGCTTTCCTCTCAAAACTATTTTCTCTCCTTTACGAGAGATTAGTTCACCAAACTTTCAAATCGGCTCCTCAAGGCAATACAAGAGTTAGAAGGCCCAGACCTACATGGCTGAGGACTATGAAACGTGACGCGGGAGATGATGAGTGGATAGGTAATGAATTAAAAGCTCAAGAGACAACTGGCGAAATCTAACGAGGCCATAGGCGTCAATAGGCGTGAAGAGGTGAATAATAATAATAATAATAATAATAATAATAATAATAATAATAATAACAAAAACAAAGTGACCCAAAACCTACTAACTCACTAATAGCGCTAACACGAAACGAAATGTGTCCCTCAATAATTCATGGATATTTGCAAAAAGTCATTAAGTGTCAAACACACGCAATAAAGGTTGTGTTCAATTAGTATCTTGTCCAAACACGTTTCCACCACAGGTCGGGACTATATAAACGTTGTGATTTGAGGTGTTTTCCTACCAAGCCTAAACCAGGTTAAAAGAATATTCCTTCCTTGCTTTTCTATTTTCTTTTATTACCTCAGGCTGAAGGAACGTAGAGAGTAGAGGTCCCCTTTTTTGTTTTGTTTCATTGTTGATGTCGGCTACCCTCCAAAATTGGGGGAAGTGCCTTTGGTATATGTGTATGTATGTACCTCAGTAAACGAAGTTGGAAGGAAGTTATGTTTTCGCCCCTGTTTGTTCGTCTGTCTGTTTGTGTGTGAACAACTTCCTGGCCACCACTTTAGAGTAGTGAAACTTTCGGGGATTGATTGTCATGTGGAGATGTGGAAGTGATTCAATTTTGAAAGTCCTAGGTCAAATGTCAAGGTAAAGGTCGAGCAAAAGGTCGACCGAAATAAGCAGCCGTGGTGGAGGTCAGCATTTTCAGGGGGGCTTTTCTTGTTTTTTTTTATTATTTGTTGCTTGTTTTTCTTTAGTATTACTTTTGAATTATAGGTATTTTTGTTTTTTATTTAACAATAAAAAATCAAAGTTCCAAAACCACCCATTGTTGCAATATTAAAACGAAATTCTCGCCGATGTTTACCAATCAATAACACACAAAATCAATACTAAAGGTCGGTTATTCTTTGTCTTATTCTTAGGGGTTGTGGTGGCCAATGTGGTAACGTCCCTGACTGGTGATCGCCAGACTGGGGTCCAAGTCACGCTCAAACTCGTTAGTTCCTTTGGTAGTTGTAACCTCACCATTCTTATGAGCTAAGGATAGGGGGTTTCGGGGAGTCTATAGGTCTATCTGGTGAGTATCAGCAGCCATTGCCCGGCTCTCTTACGTCCTAGCTTGGGTGGAGAGGGGGGGGGGAATGCTTGGGCGCTAATCACATGTAATATGGTCAGTCGCTAGGGCATTGTCTTCCTTGATAGGGAAATGTCACTGTCCCTTGCCAGTCATCCATGACGGCCTTTATACCTTTAAACCTTTAAAACCGAGAAGAGCAAATGTCATATTCTTCGCATTCCTGCCATCTAGAGGACACTAATTTTTGTCTGAATGAATCAAAATATGAGTTACATTAACATTATAATTTTCTTTATTCTTTCATCAGTATTGAAAGTCAAATAGCTACAATATTTTTAGAAGCCCAATTCTACAAGTTCTAAGGGGCTCATAAGGAAATCAGCCCCCCCCCCCAAAAAAAAAAAGGATGGAAGTGGAACTGCTACTGCATTAACTATAATAGTGGTGATACGTAGAAAACTCTGAACCCTACCAAAAATAAATCTGGAACTAATCAACAATCTAAGAAATCACGATTATTTATCAAAACCTAAAATAATTCTCGCACGAATTATCCCAAGACTAATGTTTACAACACTTTCTTAAAAAAATTAAAATAAAACAATTATAGTTTCTCAATTAAATTGGTTAAAATTTGGTTATAATGATAGGATTTGGGACCTGGGAGACCATTCAGTGTCCGTGTGCAACCAAGGACAAAACCATGCAGCTGCCGTATGAAGTTAAGAGGTTGAACAGCAATATAAATGAAAGTCGACGGGAACAAAGATAGAGTTGACCTCAAAAAAGTAGGTGCAGAAAGGGCCCGAAGGGACGCTGCAAATCAAAACGGTTTTAAACATATTTATAATTAAATATAAAGTTATATCATGATAAAAAAAATGTCGTATTTATCATCATAACAGCAATATTCAACCATCTATACACTTAAAAATATGCCGTAAAATAACGGTAAAAATCATGGAATAAATGTTGCCAGGCATTTACCGTTTTAAGAACGGATATATTGACGTAAATGAAGGAAATTACGGTCACCAACCCGTAATAGATAATAACAGAGTAGAGTCAAAATTACGGTCGGCTATATTTTACTAAAATACGGCTGTGAACAGTATATTTTTACGGAGGATTTCCGATTAAAAATGCAGTTTTTTATGAGTGTAACTTTGAAAAACCACGGTATTCACTTGGGTCCGTGCATAGCGTACAATTAACGTAGTACAGGACAATGCAAGAAAAAGGGGGGCATGATATAATTTATAAATGGTGATTTTCCATTAAAATTACGGTTTATTTTTTAAGTTTACA